>NC_136991.1:23893992-23933992 GCF_032717465.1 Coenobita brevimanus | reverse complement strand
CTCGTTCGTCAGTTGCCCCAAACCTCTCCTTTCTGAACCAGTCAGGATGAATAGATGATACTATGATATAGCAGACTGGGATGGACTGAAAAATTATCTAGCTGATATTCCATAGCCGTTTTTCTTCTCCACTGACATCAGTTCTGTCCAGTCCCACATTAATGACTTAATACAAGCTGGTATGGAATGGTTTAAACTGTGTTAACACTTTATTAAGGTCAGACTCCCCAAGATGGTTTGACTGCAGTTGTGCCAGAACAACGACCCAAAAATCTTTAGCATATAACTCTACTGAAAGTAAAAAAATTACTGAATCCCCCATTCAGTTTAAACTTGATAGAAACTTTGCCAGAGCAGTAATAAATCTCGACAAATCAAACTTCCTTCACAACCACATATCCAGGCTATTGACTAATCCTTATGACAATAGAATATTTTGGTCGTCTCAGTTCTTTCGGCAGCAACTATAACAAGTCATCACCCATTCTCTCACTAAAATCTTCAGAAGGAAACACTGTAAATGACCCTCGTGGAAAAACTAACATTCTTGCCAGTACATTTGCCAGAAATTCTACCATATAGAAAGTCTGTCAGAACATTCCTGTACTAGAACTAGACTCTCCTGAAACTGCTCCACTAAAGGTACATAACGAATGTGTAAAACCTATCTTAGACAGTTCACTAACTGACAAAGTCCCAGGTCCAGATGGAATTCCTCTAATACTTTTTAAAAAGTGTTCCCCAGAATATGGTCCTGTTCTAATTAAATTATTCAGACTAAGCATATGTACCTTTTATTTCCTAATTCTTGGAAGGAAGTCAACATCCACCCAATTCCAAAGAAAGGAAGTTCCTCTGATCCATCTGACTGCAGAGCCACAATTGTCACATCTTCTCTTGGTAAAGAGTTTGAGATTGTCGGTATTGCATTCAACAACATAGTGGCAGACAGTGTGGTTTTCACCATGAAAGATCCACTGTTGATATACTCAATCTCATTACTCATACAACCCATCAGTCAGTTTACCAACATGGAGAAATCCAAACATTAGGCTAGCCCTAGATTTTTCTAATGCCTTGATAAAGTGTGGCACTGTTCCCTGTTATCCAAACTCCCTATCGTCTTTTGTCTAACTGACTTCCTCATATCTCAGCAACAGAAATATAAGGGTAAATGTAAATGATGTATATTCCAGTTTCCCTTCAATTAATGCCAGTGTGCCACAAGGATAAATTCTGGCTCCAACCCTGTTCCTCATTCATGTTAACGGTCTCTTGTCTGTCATCCACAACGCCATTCATTCATATGCTGATGACTCAGCACTTCACAGTTCCTTTACATTAACCACACAAAGTTTGATATCTCTTAACTGCCATCTCAGCACAGCATTCTCCATAAATTAAGACTTATCTAAGATAACTGAATGGTGAAGAAATAACATTGTCTCATTTAATGCTAGGATAACCAAATATATCCAGTTTACTAATACAGATATTGCCTGATTCCTATATTACCTTCAAGGCAACCAATATCCTTATCTCTAGAAGGATTAAAATTATCGGTGTTTTGCTTAACAATACCCTCAGTTAGATCTCTCACGTTAGATCACTTACTAAAACCGCATCAAAGAAACTTGGTTTATTTTACAGAATCTGGAACTTCTTCACTAATGAGTAGTTTGCTATATTTTATAGGAGTCATGTGCGCTCTCAGCTCGAGTATTGCTAACCGTTGTGGAGTGGATGTGGAGAGGCAGTAAAACACTTGGGCAAAACTCAGAACAAATCTGTAATAATAATTACCCTGCAATTACAAATGAACTACCTCCCCTAAACCTATCATGGAATGTTGCCTCTCTTGTATTATTTTACAGATAATTTTATGACAAATGTTCACACGAAGCTTCGTTCATCATGGCACCTCTCCACGCCTTTACCCGTGCTACGTGGGTGTCTGGTAGCGCTCATGACTGGACTATCGCACTGCCATATTGCAGACCTTGTGCCTATCAGAATTTCCTTATTCTCAGAGCCGCATCTCTTTGGAGCTCACTTCCTCTGGTTGGTTTCCCCCCAGATTTGAACCTACAATACTTCAAGTCCAACTGGTACAGATTTTTTATGAATGGAGGACACCTGTAATTTGGTGTGTGGAAGTTTTTTTTTTCCTTTGTTCATCTTAAGTATTAAAAAAAAAAAAAACATGAAGTCACTTGTACAGTTTATTTTTCCTACCGTTCGGATAATATTGTTTAGCTAAAGAGAGGGCTGTAGTAGAGAACGGTATATATGGAATGTCCTTTATCAGTCTGACTCCTGTGATTCACTCTGCTGACTAAAATAGTCTGACACTAACTAGAACAGACTACGAGTTATTCCGACAACACGTTCAAATGTATCGTTGGTATCATCGGATATATACAGACTGCAAAAAAGATCGATAAATAGTGCTTATTATAAAAGCATAATCAATGTACATATATTTACAGATATTCATATATGCATTCTCTTAACGTGTATTGCATATGAGGCCTTGCAACAGACTAATGAATTAAGCATGAAGGCTCAATCTGGTGTTGCAAGTGGCACTGCTATGATGAATAATGAAGGGGCATTTGTGTTATTGTGTTCAGAGCGCTACCTGGGAGGTCTCAGTGGGGATGAGGGATTGTGAATGGGGGAGCAGGAAGAGGGGGGGGGTTGTAGTTAAGAGTACACACGCACACACACACACCATTCTCTCTCTCTCTCTCTCTCTCTCTCTCTCTCTCTCTCTCTCTCTCTCTCTCTCTCTCTCTCTCTCTCTCTCTCTCTCTCTCTCTCAGCTGAGCCTTTGTGTGTACTGTACTTTCCTCATGCTTGTGTGGGTGTGACATGGGTGTATATATTACTAACAGTGTAAAGGACGGTCACCTTGAAGTGTAACGACTGGGTAGCGATGTAGAGAGAGATATATATAGATAGATAGATAGATAGATATAGATATAGATGTAGATATATGGATATACTGAGATATAGATATAGATATAGATATACATAGACATAGATATAGATAGATAAATAAATCGACAGGTATAGATACAGATATTATTTATACATAGGCAGGAACACTACTTTACTATAAAGAATATTATACAAACTGAGCACAGGAGATATGAAAATGGACAGAAACTATTTTCGTACCCTACATCTTCAGCGTCACTCTGAAGATGTAACATTCGAAAGTACTGGATAGATAGATAGATAGATACATAGACAGATATGAATTTGTAAATAGGTTTCTCAGGACTTGACGCACTATATTTAGGAGATGATAACTGGCCTAAATTTCGACAAAAAATGCCATACCAGTATGTGTATAATTCTCAGCAGTTACGGAGCTCTATATACTTCTGTCTTTGCAGGCAAAAATGGTCTCCCTCATAATTTCCTCTTCAGGTTATCTGCACGGTAACTGTCGCTCCTTAACGGCTGAGCTCTGAACCATGTTGATATGGAATTCATTCTCAAAATTAGTATAATAATCAATTCTCAAAGTTTGTACGTCAAATCCTGGGACATCTCATATATATATATATATATATATATATATATATATATATATATATATATATATATATAAAGAGCCTCTGTGGTGCAGTGGTAGAGTGTGCGTTTCGCACGCTGATGAGCGCGGGTTCGCCTCTCGCCGGAGTTGTAAAAACTTTGGGAAGCGTTCACCAAGCCACTTGCTACTTTGGCGAACACAAGGGGTGCTGTGGTTGAACCAGTGTCGCATACTAGTATGTTTGCACCCATTACACCTGGTTCACAGACTACACACACATCCAAAGCCACTACAACACTACAATTACACTATCAAGCACTTCTCACCCTACATACAGTCTCTACCAGACATACTAAGCCACTTGGTAGAGATATACTGGCTGTATCGTCCCTGCTTCGGTAGGGATAGGCCGGTCCAATAGTGGACCTCAGCGGCTGAGGATATATATATATATATATATATATTCATACACTTTTAGAGAGAGAGAGAGATACATACACTTTTAGAGATAGAGAGAGAGAGAGGGAGAAAGAGATGCAAGTATTTACATCTCTGTATTCCAGGTACCCTTACAGCTTAGGGGAAAGCTGTCGTGGTAACTGGGTTAAGGCTTTTCAGGTCAGCTGAAGTCTGAAGTCTCACTATTTCAACGGTGAATAAAAACTCTTGCCTGATTATTCTTGCAAGTTGTCGGAGGACGGAGGGAAGTACCAGTAAAATTATGTGACGACGCTAACCTGCACAAGATGTAAGGAATAACGTCAAAATATTCTGCTGAAACTTTTGCTTCCATTCTGCTGCTCCGAGATTCAGACACGTGTACAGTATACATTTACTGAAGAAAGAGAGAAAACTCGCCGTTTTAGTTTTCAGCTTCTGGAAATACCTACCTGGGAAGTCGTAGCTAGGATAGAATATAAAAGACGTCATCGTTTTGAGCCAGACAATAGAGATGTTCTAACACATCCATTTCGACAATTCCCCCATAAACTACATTGAAACGTTTGGCAAAAGCAACAATAAAACATAGCCATGTTACTGAACAGGATAAAGTGAAGATTGTTTTTAGGGTAAGATAGCTGACATTACTGGGCTGGAGTGTACCTAACATTGTTGGTACAGTTTATCACCATATAAAAACATATCATTAGTTGCCTTTTCAATTGGCCTAAAACTGCCATGTCTTGACTACAGAGTTGTAACAATAAGTAAAGATTAACCCAAGAATATGCTTTTAATCACGAAAAACTGCTATGGGAAATATATAGAACTGTTGCATTGTCCTTTTCTGCAAGTGAGCTACATGGAAAAAAAAAAATACAAAACGACGAAAATCTGGACCACGTTAAGGTGAAAGGAGTTTATCATTCAAATGTTTATTGCCTCATCACCAAAGAATAACACAACATTGGCTGCCGTACTAGCTACCAATCCCATCATCCAAACCTTTATTGCCCTATCAGAAGCGTAAGGGCCAGGGGCTAGGCTACATAGTCCAGACATTTAAGGTGAGGTTGACCATCTGCCCGTCTTTGAGTGGCATTAGGACTATGTGAACTGTAAATCTCAAACGCTCCTCGGATGTCAGCCTGCTGCGGACACATCCAGTTGGAGCGCCCTAACCAAGCCAGTCTTATATTACGTTTTGGAAGGTGCAGGGGCTGGAGGTTTGGCTGCTAAGTTGCAGGACACTTAAGGACAGGTGAATGTTCTGCACCCGTGATGATTCCAATCCATCGAAGACTAACTAACCTTCTGCCTAAGTGACATTTTAAGCCACTTGAACACAAGGCGCATACAAATTCTTAGTCGTTGTGGTTTGAGTTACACAACTTTTTATTTATTAAATTCTAGCCATCTACACACGGTTTTATTCAGACCCGGGGAGACCTTTCCAGGATTCAGTGTAGCCTTCATTGACACCGTTCAAAGTCTCTCTTAAGCTAACCAAAATAGTCGGCTAGAGACAAAAATTAAACAGAAATAACGGTTTCAAGTTAATTTGGAAAAAAGAATCTGTCAAGCAACTTATGTTATTCTTCTTTCTCCTTAATCTGACGGAGGTTTTTGTTCTTTGACAACTTATTTCTCGAAGCTCCGTGACCGAATAAGACAACACTGGTGTTACATCCTTTCCATAACACTCCAACCCTCGAACTAGAGTATACCAGCCTGTCCAGGGAGCATTCAGTCCATGTCATCATTATCATTTTCGTTCTTAAGTGGTCCCTAAAGTCTACAGTAATAAAACACTATACCGCACCGATTCTCTCTCTCTCTCTCTCTCTCTCTCTCTCTCTCTCTCTCTCTCTCTCTCTCTCTCTCTCTCTCTCTCTCTCTCTCTCTCTCTCTCTCTCTCTCTCTCTCTCTATATTTTTTTTTACACACACACACACACACACACACACACACACACACACACACACACACACACACACACACACACACACACACACACACACACACACACAGCTCCAAGCAAATATTCACACATTTAGCAGCGGCGTGGGTGCACACATTCATACATTGCCCTATTGTACGTAGTGTACGTACGCGTATACTGTATATCCATTCATGCACAAAGACACAAACACATATTATAAGCCGTATACATGCACAAACTCAGACACAAATATATACATACAAATGCACGTCCATGCATACATTCAGACATTCACACATACATACAGGGACACAATTGGCCACAGTATTGTATAACGCAACTCAACACCCCTGACTCCGTCACCATCCCACACTCCCACTTGCTTTCCCAACCTTCCGCTTACTTTCCCACGCTCCCACTTACTTTCTCACGCTCCTTTTTACTTCCCCGCTATCCTTCTTACTTTCCTACAATCCCACTTACTCTCCCACGATCCCACTTAGTTTCTCACGATCCCTCTTACTTTCTTCTCTCCCTTTTATTTTCCCACGCTCCTACTTACCTTCCCATGCTCCCACCAACTTTCCCACTCTCCTACTTACTTTCTCATGCTCCCTTTTACTTTCCCACGCTTCCACTTGCTTTCGAAGCTCTCCGTCACTTTCTCATGCTCCCATTAACTTTTCCACACTCCCACTTACTTTCCAAAGCTCTCTGTCACTTTCTCATGTTCCCACTTACTTTTCCACACTCCCACTTACTTTCCTGCACTTCCTATTACTTTCCTACGTTTTCTTCTACTTCCCTACGCTCACACTTATTTTTCCACGCTTCCACATATTTTCCCAAGTTCCTTGTTAGTCTTTCACGCCTCCCCTTACTTTCCCACGCTCCCACTTACTTTCCAAAGCTGATTGTTTTTCTTGCCCTGTCACTTACTTTCCCACATTCCCACATACTTTCCGAAACTCCTTGTTACTATTTCATGCTGCCATTTACTTTCCAAAGCTCCCTGTTGCTCTCTCATGCTCCCTTTAACTTTCCAACGCTCCCACTTACTCTCCCTAGCCCTCTGTTACTTTCCCACGTCCTCACCTTTTTTTCTAAGCTCTATGTTTCTCTCGCTTCCTCATACTTTCCCACGCTTCCACTAATTTTCCTCGCCCCTTGTTACTTTTCAGTTTTAATTTCTTACACTCCATGTTACTTTCCGAGCTCATTAAGCTAAACCAAAAGTAAACAAAGACAACAGTAAATCGAGACAACTGTAAGTCAATAAAACATCGTCAAGCGAGCAGTAAATCAGGGCTGTAGTAAGCCATGCCAGTAACTCAGACCAGCAGGAATCGGAAATAAATTTAAATCAAGAAAAAAAGATCAAGGTTGCTGCTGTTGTTGTTAAGTAACCCGGGTCTCTGGTCGAAGAGACCCATCAACCACAGGCAAGCAACCGCCCTGCAGGGTCATCCCGTGCTCTGAACCAATGTACCCTTGCGCCAGACAGCTGTGGCGAGTTCAGTGAAGAGCGAAAGATGAAGGAAGGAAGTCAAACAAGCGTATTAAGTCAAGACAACAGTAATTCATGGCAATCAGCCAGGACATCGGTAAATCAAGACAATAGCAAATCAAGACAACGGTAAACAAAGGCAATGGTAAATCAAGACAACTGCGAATCAGGTCAACGGATACCAGGACAACAGTAAATCAAGACAACGGTAAATCAAGACGACGGTAAATCGAGCCAGCAGCAGCAGTAAAGTGAAGCCTACGACCACTACCTCCCGCCCCTAATTTCGTTACTCACATGTCCCTCCCTCCCCCTCTCCCCTCCGCCTTCTCTCCCAATACTCGCTCCCCCTCTCTCCTCTCTCTCTCTCTCTCTCTCTCTCTCTCTCTCTCTACATACTCATTTCCCTCCTCCGTACCCCTCCTCCTACCCCCTCTCCGCTGTTGATTCGTACCCTAGCGCGCGATCGTCATCCCTTCACAACGAGAGGCCTCCCTGCGTAGGATTACCTTTATTATTATTATTATTATTATTATTATTATTATTATTATTATTATTATTATTCCTGCTGCCTTTAGATGATTTTATTCGGAGCAGGCAAACCATTATTGCAGACCATTATGAAAGCACTTACGCACAATATTCAGGTCTACACCAGACTGTTTTGTCGAGCTGGTGAGCCTCCATGCACACTATGAGTTATACAGTTCCACAATCAATCTTCATACCGTACTACGAAGAATCATATTACTTATTATACTCAGGCTAAAACCAGGTGCTTGTGTTCATCTGAGAGGCACCTTAGCCCTTTGAATCAGGTGACTCTTTATTGGTTTACTCTTGTTAACTACAAACAATTCTTTTATCACAATAGAGAAGGAACTAGTAAAAGGCTTATATTCTTCAAAAATCCTCTCCTTAATAAAGTAAAATTGCTTGGAGGTAGCAAGAATATAAAATGAGGAATACGTTAGCTGAGTGAAAGAGTTATATGCCAGTGGATAATGAGATATAGTCAGAAACATACGACTACTTAATACTTCACATCTTATACGTCACATTTTCCTTTCTTCCCTAATCCTGATTTTTTTTACACGAAATTTTCTACAGTACTAGACCTTCTCAGGGACCAGCTATTATACGTAGTGTGGGACCTCCGAGAGCACCACGCAATGCCAGGGTGCATAGGCTTTTTTTTTTTTTAAGAAAACGAAATTTTTCAGTGATGCACTTCCACTCATACCAGGGTTTAGGCAGAGTGGGATTCTTCCACCCCCATGAGGGAGGGAGATGGGAGGGGAGCAACGTAACTTTTTCCTAGGAGCTCGAAATTTTGTAGAGGTAGACCTCCTCCTGGGCCAGGTTTGAGGCTGGCTGGAATCCCCAAGGGCCGCCCCCACGGGGATGGAGGTTGGGTGGAGTACCAGGGATCCTTGTATTACCAGGATGCACAAGCACAGGCATAGTTTATATATATATATATATATATATATATATATATATATATATATATATATATATAAATGTGTGTGTGTGTGTGTGTAAAACCTTGAACTTTTACACAGCAGGAGACCTACACCTGGTTTTAGTCAGGCTATGACTCCCGAGGGTCACCCCCTACCCCAGGACGGCTCCCAGGGGTCCAAGACAAAGCTAGCATGCACGGTCAGTGTTTATTTATTTATTTTTTTTACCAAGGAAAATGAAATTTAGCGGTGGTAAACCTCCATTCGAACCAGATTTTTGAGAGCATGGGACTCCCCTGGCCCCGCAAGAGATGCTTCCAGGAGGGAGGGAGCCAGCTTTTTTTTTTTTTTTTTAAGGAATAGAAAATTTTGCACAGTGGCAGATCACCACCCCGAGGGCCGTTCCCTACAGAGGGAGGGGGAGGGGTCCGGACAACGATGTTATGCCCGCCAAGCGGAGTACAATCTAGTTGGGATGAGGGGGGAATGCCAGTTTGTACAGCCATTGTGTTTTATTTAGGGAAAAGAAATTTCGCATAATGGTTGATGAGGACCAGGTTTTAACCAGGGTGGAACCGCCGGGGGTCTCCCCCCTCTCCCTGTGATTATTCAACTATTTTCCCCTGAAATACTGAGGGCACGGGTAAAACTTTCAAAATTGTCCTTTTTTTCCTATTAGGACTATCAGTGGAATATATTACTGGCGATCGCTGTGAACCTCAAGGTTTCATACAGTCTCTTGCTGTGAATTGGGGCTGCACAGTTTTGCTGTGCTTGTTGTATTTTGTTCTATTAGACATATTGTTGGGGTACGACAATGTCCTAATGGAGGAATCAATGAAGGCTTTATCTTACCTTCCAGTTGAAATTATCTCCCTTGAGTTAAATAAAATCGCCTGGAAATAACAAGAATATAATAATAAAAAATTATTAAACTGAAAGGTTTAAAGGAAAAAGTACCCCGTCATAGTGACGCTGTCATTTAAGAGCAATTCTCAAACCCGAGTAAGGTGGATAAACCGTCGGCCGAGTTTAAAGGTTAACATCTGCGCGATGGAGAATTAGCCGGCAACAATACATTCCCAGTTTGTCGTAGGTTTTGTCGACTGGTAATGATGTTCTCGATTATCCCTGATGTCGTCATTTTATATGATGAACAAGGAGTGGCAATTACTGAGATTTGATTTAGTCGTCTATGTGTGTGTGTGTGTGTGTGTGTGTGTGTGTGTGTCATTAAGTCAGTCCCTCAGTCATCAATAACAATTTGATTTGTTGTAGATTTCTGTCAACTGGTAATGGCGGTATTGGTTATCCATAATGTCGTCAATTATTCGTCACGGTCCGTCCAGTAATGCGCTACAAATAGTTGCTGTTTATACTGCGTGGTTTAGCTTTTTTCCGACTTCTTTAGTGCCACATCAACTTTTCTTTTTACTGCCTCCAGAGGGTAATATTTGACTTGAGTGAATCGTCTCGCAGTGAAGGGGTTAGAAACATGCTCCGTGAAACTGCTCCACTGTGGAAGGTTATGGCATAGCTAAATATAATGGTCAGTTTGGCGCAGGCATATAAATCGTCCTCAGGCTTAAGGGGTTAACCTCTTTCCCACCTTGGCGTCTTTTATATTTCTTTGTCTTCCCTCAGACGGCTCTCTGCAGTTAAAAGAGGGCTCGGATTTCAAGTAGTCTCATTTGTTTGGCGCTTTTCACTCTGATTTTGTAATGTTTAATCATGATCACAAATATTTTTTTTGAGGAGGTGTTATAGTCTATCTACTTATCAGTCTATCTATAGTCAGACGCCCTAATCCCGTAAGGGGTGGCCACAAACAAATCGTCTCCATGTGGCCCTCTCCCCTGCCATTTCACTGTCCTTCCCAACTCACACCCCCCTCTCTCATGTATCTCTCCACTCAATTCCTCTTTTTAAAGTCAAGTGTGGCATAGGTATACGGTATTGAAAATATCAAAGCAGCCTCCATTAATCCCTCAGTGTAAGATGGCGTTTTATTTTACTTTATTTTATTTTTACTTGCTGTCGCCAAACAATTCAATACAGCTCAGGGGAAACTTCCTGTCCTGAAGGGATAAAAGCGCATATAAATTGTTTTAACAACTTCAGTCAGAGGACTTTTTTTTTTACCTGTCTGCCTCATACGATTCTTTTCTACCCAGGAATAGTCTCCAGAAATGAAAGGTTTAATGAAGGTTATATCTCATCCCTTCAGTTCGAAGTCTTTCGTTACGCCTAAAAATGTCAGGAGAAAGTCAGAATGAAATATATATATGACGTGGAGCTGAAGACTTGAACCCACTGGTATTTCCGTGATGCATCAGTGTTATTGTAACGTGAGTGTCAGTATGTATGGCGGTTATCAGTATTCTATACCGTAATGTTTGCTGTACTGTATCTACGGACGGTTTAGCTTTGCTCACCCGATGCTGTAATATTCACTGGAGTCCACAGTACCTACCAGGAAAATGCGGACTTCATTCAGTATCATGCCCACTGTAAATTTTCTCTTGATAATATTAGCACTACAACATGAACAACTGAATCGGTAATTTTCGCACTACAGAATGAACTGATGATTAAATAATATTCATCAGGGTCCCTAGTACTGACATTACAAAATGCTCATTTGACTTAGTAATATTTGCACTATATCCACATAAATTCGCATTAATAAATATGCCATTGATTCAATAATATTCGTATTATGAAATGAGCAATTAATTGGCAAATGGCCATGATTTAAGCCAATTCTTATACTGTACACAGGATTCGATAATATTCGCTCCGTGAACTTTCACTTGATAGTATTCACATTATAGAAGGAACACTCTTCACAATACACACAGCTCATAATTGCCTCATGGTCCTATACTGCCTCTGAAAACTCGTGTGGCGATAATAAAATACGTCATGGGAATGCTGCGGGGAAAGTACACGCAGACAGGTTCAAATCCCCAAGAGTGAAGATGATATATTAGTGTTATGTATTGCCGCTAGGGATGAAGGCAAGTAATCTACCTGTAACCTATATAATATAATGACAACTTGCAAGTAATTTTGCTGCCTCTAACACAACTTTATTTTTCGGGGGGGGGGGGGAAGTCTCGTGCAATGAAAGAGATAATTCACTAAAACGGCTGTATCTAACTACTCAGATAGAAAAAAAAAAAAAAAAAGCTGAGTCAAATCTACCACGGCCAGCAGCCATGCTGTGATATGAACGTGGAAGACAGTGTGATGAAAGAGTTAAATGTTGTGGATTAAGACAGCCTAGCCTCAGGTTCCTACACATCGAACTCTCTCTCTCTCTCTCTCTCTCTCCCCGACAAGCCACCCCATCCGTGAGATCTGTTGGCGCGTAGAAAGAGAGAGAGAGGGGGGGGGGCAGTATAGGGCCATGAGGCAATTATGAACTGTGTGTATTGTGGACAGTGTTCATTCTATAACGTTAATATATCAGGTGAAAGTTTACAGTGCGAATATCGTCGAATCCTGTGTGCAGTATAAGAACTGTCTCATATCGTGACCATTACCCAATTAACTGTTCATTTTATAATACGAATATTATTGAATGAAGTGCATATTTATTAATGCAAGTATATATGTGGAAATTTATAGTGCAAATATTACTGAGTCAATTGAGCATATTGTAATGTTAGTACTAGGAACCCTGATGAACATTATTTGATCATTAGTTCATTCTATAGTGCAAGTATTACCGGTGCTGGCGACCATCACTCACTCACGATGTAGTGGTGCCTACTTCTTCCTTAGCCTTTATCATTTTTTTTCTGTGCCTGCCCTCTTCGTATTTCTCCCATCTTTCCTGTCACTTCTTATTGTTTTTCTTTCCTTTCCAGGTGGCTTTACATTGAGTGACAAGCCAAATGGTTTTTTGTAAGCCAAGAAACCATTTACAACGCTGGGTGGTAACCATATGACCAAACCATACGTGCTCCTTACGTGTCAACAAGTGGATTGGTGGGGGGTTAGTGCCCCTCCCCGTAAAACAAATGACTCACAGTCGAATGGCCACCCCTTTCGGGATTCTGGCGTCTGGCAATAGATAGTATTACCGATTCATTTGTTCATTATGTAGGCCTAACATTACCAAGAGAAAATTTACAGTGAGCATGGTGCTGTATGAAGTCCGCATCTGCCTATATAGGTACTGTGGACTCCAGTGAATATTACTGCATCAGGTGAGCACAACTAAACCTTGCGAGGCAGGAAAAAGTGAGTGAGAGACAGGTAAATTTGTTGGAGAGAGAGAGAGAGAGAGAGAGAGAGAGATGAATAGAATGACAGTAGATACAGAGAGTGGAGGTTGGAGAGAGTAATCCTGTAAACAACCCCATCACCCTGGGGACGGCTGTAGTATTATCGTGTTCGTGACGCCAGATCACTGTATTCACTTCAGAAAAGGCCTAACCAAGCTACAGTGGTCTGAAGTGTTAATGTTAATGGTTGATTTATTACAGTAATGATACAATGTCAAATGTAAATCGATAATTAGTAGTCATTGTTGTTGTTGTGCTACTCCAGTCTGTCTGATCGAGAGACCCATCAATCGCAGACAAGCATCCACTTTTGCAGGGCCATTTCGTACAATAAACCGATGTCCCATTCGGCTTATACCTTCTCGATACAGCGAGGCGCGGCGACTAGTGTGGAGGCTGGGGTTCCTGTGTGGGCACCGCATTTGCATCTCTCCGCTCAGGTAACAGGGCACCATAATAGACTCCACGTCACCCCATTATCTGACTACTGTATATTGTACCCACCCAACGTTGTAAATTGTTTCTGAGTTACAGGCGTATCACTCAGTGTACAGCCACTTGACGAGGAAAGAAGAGGAATAAATTGTAACAGGAAGGCTGGGAGAAATAGGAGACGAGGAGAGACACAGAAATAGAAAGATAGACATGGAATGAAGAAGTAGGCAACACAGCATCAGATGAGTGAATGACGGGCGCCCCCACCTACCACTGGACAGATAAGTGAACAGTAAAATTAACTGAACTCCAATTGTGGTTTACATTCGAATACACTTGACAAAAAAAATAGTAAAGTATCGGAATGAAAATCACAGACACACGTACCATCAGCTCCTTCTCGTAATTCATATATATATATATATATATATATATATATATATATATATATATATATATATATATATATATATATATATATATACACTCTAAATGAAGTTTCTATTCTCTGTGTCGTTCCAGTAATACAAACGCAAGCTACTGTGCTCCTCTCGTACCCAGGATTAATTTGTGTCAGTGCAAAGGACATTGAAAAACTCGGCATTCCCCTCGCCTTGTCCTTCTCTAAAATTAAGTTCTAGCTTAGAGAGGAAATTAATATTAAGGTAATTACAGTTCTTTTGCCTTTAGTATGCACAGATATTTATCCTTTTGCAACTTATTTCACGAAGCTCGATGGCAGATTAAGATAATACTATGGCTATATGTCCTTATCATAGCACTTCCTCGTATCATCATCATAGCCAAGTCATTTTCAATTGGTACAACTCAGTAATTAAGACTAAGCAAGGGCAATATTTAGCAAAGTAAGAGTAAAAAGGATATAGTGAATCTGATCCCTGTGCTGTATGTCCTGGGTTGTGATGTCACAGTACCATAATCTTTCAAACTGAAAAAAAAAAAAAAAAAGTTTTGAATTATGGGACCGGTCAGACTGGTGGATTCAGTTTGTTTTCGTTTGTTCCTCTTCATCCAAGTACAATTTTGTGTCTGGAGAAGATGAATGAGGAGGAGGAGGATGGGGAGAAGGACGAGGACGAGAACGAAGATGAGAACGTCTGCGAGGACCTGGAGGACGAGGACAAGGAGTATAAGGAAGTGTAGGAGAAAGAAATAAACAAACAAGAAGAGGAATGAGAAGAGAAAAAGATGAAGATGAGGAAGACTTGATAAAAAATGAAGAATTGGACAACGAAGTGAGGACAACGAAGTGAGGAAAGAGGTGAAGATAAAGTGAAAACAACAGAGAGAAGAGGTGGAGGAGAGAGGATGAAATAAGGGGAGAACGAAGCAAAGAGAAAAGAGAAGGAGAAGCTAGAGAAACAGAAAAAGGAAGAGAGGAAAGCAAAGCATGGCGAGAGAGAAGTAAGGAATGCATCAAAATAGTAGTAAAAGAACCAAGAAAAATTGCTCGGCAGGAAAAAAGGAACCCAAGCTGATAAAAATAGACTAAAAATGGAAGGTACAAAGAACAGGAGAAGAACGTGAAGTATGAGGAAGAAGTAAACAAAGACGACAAAAAAAAGACGAAAAATGGCCAAGAAAAATGACTGAGAAAGAAAAAAAAAGGGACAAAAATTGTTTGGCTTGTTACCTGCACGCAAACCTAATTAGGCCATTAAACAGAAGCAAGCCTGCAATTAGTCCCGTAGACATGCACATGGTAATTACGCTTAATAAAAAAAACAGGCAGAAAAAACAGCGATACTGTTAGCAATTATAGAAAAATTATAGGCGGCGAAATTAGTTTAATCTGTGTGCGCGAATTAGAGAATGCTTTGCTCTGCGTATCATACATGGCTACTCGTGTGTGCAGTAAGGGTGATGTGTGTGTGTGTGTGTGTGTGTGTGTGTGTGTGTGTGTGTGTGTGTGTGTGTGTGTGTGTGTGTGTGTGTGTGTAACGTACTGCAAGTACTCATCAAAATCCTGTTCAGTAGCTGTCAATAATCCCTTTACGCGTCTGGATGTGGGAGTTAATGAAGCCAAATTACAGCCCTCGTACACCCCAGAATATTACTTGTTAGTTTAGTAAGTTGTTATTAGCCTTTGACACGGTTCCCAGGTAGTTTAACTTTGTTCCCTCGGATGGCCGACTTTTCACTATATTTTTGCTAACTGCTGGAGTAGCCCAGTAGCTACCATTGCTTCCAACCCGATGGCGCCAGAGTTCGAATCCTGGCGTGAGGAGCTGAAGCCATTCGATTTGGGTGTCCATCCACACCTTAGAGGGTTGTAGGTAAAATGATCACCTGGGGATGATACAGTAGCTTTATATCTCTGGATATCGGATGTATAACCCTCCACAGAGCACTGCGGCTAAGCACTTCATGGTATATGTCACCACCTTTTGCCTAATAACTTCAGGCGATTATATACAGCCTAGGGAGACAAATTAGTTTATAAATATGTGATTGGAAACTGCTTCTAGCCCCATCTATACCCGTTATCCAGAGTTAAAATCGTCTGAAGCCACGGTAACAAGAATGAATAAAAAGACAAATCATCGTTTTGGAAAAGACTTGATGGCCGCATCTGTAGCCTACGTGTCTTTTTGACTTTGTCGATCTGTCTATCTGTCTGTCCATCTATCTATCTACCTATCTATCTATCTATATCTGTCTATGTATCCCTCCATTCCCAGACGTATAATTCCAGAGTTCATCCTGAGTCGCCATGACATAAGCGTCCCTATTATCTGTGGTGTCTGGTGATCCCGTGGCCAGTGGTTGGAGCGCCCCGGAAGGAGTGACGGTCTTGCACTGATTTGATCCGCATGAGATGACTTGAGATATTTCGATCACGTACAGCAGTGTCACATAAGGGAGTAGGAGGTCATGTAGGCTGAAGTGCACTGGACTACGGTAGCCTGGCCTCCAACCCCTAAACCTAGAAGGGGGTGTAATGGCCTTGGCCGTCACTGTATATGTGTGTGTCACCACCCACCACCACTCCTTTCGTCAGTCCAAGCCGTCTTTCCTCATGTCCCCGTCCATTTTATCCTTCAGTGTTGTTCATCTCATTTTCCTATTAGCTTGGCAGTTATATGTCAGTGTTGTAAAATTAATGCAGGACAGTGACAAAGTTTTCGCCCATATGGATAATACTGGAAATTAATATGAACGATTATGACGAAAGGCTGAGATGTAATTCAGTAGTGTCTGTCATTTTCCTTTCATGATCGGGACAACTCATGTGTATTATTGTAGTTAACACTAGACGATTATGTTCAGCTAAGAGTGAGTGTTAATACTTTCACCATTACCTCTATTATGAGCAGAACATCTCTAGTATTTTCTCCCATGTAGTGACAGAGGATTATAGTCAGCTGAGAGTGAATCTTAAAGAGGAATGAAAACGTAAAAACTGATACTGATCATTTTAACCACTTTTTACTAGGATTCCTTCCCAAGATTAATCACACACACACACACACACACACACACACACACACACACACAGTCATCAGGTAATGCAGACAAAAGAAATTTATAATAGCACTGTTTTATTAGAAGAGTTAACGGGGAAGATTTCTAAGTCCTTCGCTACAACAGAGCCATTCGAAAATAAGTGAAATCTTTTAGGTGTAGCAAGAATCAGGTTGAAATTTCGTTATCGTGATGGAGGGGTTAAACTTACTAGAAGTTTGATACGAATGATTTTTCCGCCTCTCTGCCTACCCTACCCCAACCCAACTTCTCCCCATCCTTCCCTCACGTCTCCCCAGTTCTTCCTCTTCCTTCCCCAGTCTTCCTTCTCCCCTCCATCTACTCTCTCTTGCTTCTTCCGCACCTCGCCTTCTTCTCGCATCTCCTTCCAGTTCTTCCTGCTACCCTCTCCCGTCTCCTTCTCTACCCCAGCTTTCTGTCCCTTCTCTCACTCCTTCCCTCTTCTGTTTCCTGCCTCCTCCTCTCCTCCTCCTCCTCCTCCGACCCACCCTCTTCCTTCCTCCTTGCCTCTCCCTTCTCTCTTTTACCTAATCCCCCTCCCCTCCTCCTCTTCTTCCCATTATGTTCTCCCTCCTGTTATTATACCTCCCCTCTTTACTCCATCCCTTATACTTCTCCTTCCTTCCCACATACTTATCCCCCCAATCTTTGCCTATAACTCTTAGAATAATTACCTTAGTTATAACCTACTCTACAACAAACAGCCTCGAAATTACCAAGAAGTCTGTTGCTGTTTGCTTTCCTCTGTACTCCTTTGTACTCCTTTGTCCTCTCTCCCCCTTGCCTCTTCCTTCTCCCTCCTACCTTTCCCTGCGTGTGGGAAGGGGGGAGAGGAGGAACTGAGGATGGGAGGGTGGGGGAAGTGGCATAGGTTTGGAGGGAACAGGCGACTTAGGAAGAAGGGCACATAGTGAATGGAGGAAGGAGTAGGAAATCTTGCCATGTCACTGTCCCCATAATAATTCAGTGATATGTGTTGTAACAGCCCATAATTAGTCATTGGCGGAGGAGGAATGGGTTAATTACTAAGAACTTGATTGCCTTGATGACGTCACTGCTTGTTTACCCCATCATTAGCTATCCTTGTCTTATGAGATGTATTGGATGATTTGTGTGTTGATTTTGATGACTGGGCGATTTGTTCTCTCTCTCTCTCTCTCTCTCTCTCTCTCTCTCTCTCTCTCTCTCTCTCTCACTTTCCTTTATTTTCGTTATATTCATGAACTCCACCGTACTTCCTCCTTCCATCTCTAAATGTGTCTCTCCTTCCTCCCTTCCTTCCCCCATTCATTCATTCATTCATTCATTCGTTCATTCGTTCATTCGTGCATTCATTGATTCATTCATCCTTCCCACACACTCTCTCCCTTTGCCCTGCCTACCTCACCCATTCTTTGCCTCCCACCCTCACTCCCCTCCTTCCCTGTCCTTCCTTCCTTCTTGCTTCTCCGTCTCCTTCCCTTCTTTCCTCCCTCTTCGTTTTCCCCCTTACTCTGCCTCACTTCCTTTTTTCCATCTTTCTTTCTTTCTTCCTCTCTCCTTTCCTCCTTCCTCCCTCCCTTACCAGATCATTTTCACTAACTGCTCTACTTGTGAAATCCCATAATTGCTGGCCTGGAGATTTACGGTCATACTTGCTAGGATTAAAACACACAAACACACACACACACACACACACACACACACACACACATTCTGGCTGGAAGTCGTGTATCGAGTCCAGATGGTTTGGCGGCGGATTTAAATACCCCAGGAGTCAGAGTATTTAGGGGTTAATGAAGGTAAATTGTTTGAAGAATATGCCTCTCTCTCCCCCCCCCCTCTCTCTCTCTCTCTCTCTCTCTCTCTCTCTCTCTCTCTCTCCTCTTGTCTTCACCTTTCCCTCAGCGTCCCATCCTTTTCGTTGTCACTTATTCCCCGTCTATTACACATCTCTTATTTGTCTTCCACTCTCCCTCTCCTTCCTGACATTTTTCTTCCCCCCTCCTCTCATTCCCCTGTTTCCCTTCCTCTCACCTCTTTCCTGTCTCTTTCTCTTCCTCTATGTGTCCTATTTTCCTATTCCCTCGCTCTCACTCATGTAATCCCTCTCTCACTACCGTCCCTCTGTGTTTTCCTTCTGTATTCCCCCTTCTCCTCCCTCTATTCCCCCTGACCCTATTCTTCTCCTCCTCCACCTCCCTTTTCCCTCTCCTCATTTTTTTCTCTCTCTCTTTGTACCTCGTTCTCTCTCTCCCTTCCTGTCTTATCTCTATCCTTCCTGTCATACGCCTTCCTCCTTCCCCCTATCCCTATTCTTCCCTCACATCCTTTTTTCGCTTCCCTTCCCTTCTCCATCGACTTTTCTTTCCCTCCCACCACTTGCACATTCCCTTCCTTCTCTCCTCCCTTCCTCTCTTCTCTCTTTTTCTTCTTTGATGACCTTTCTTCTTCCTCCTATACCTAACATATTTTAACTCTTTCTTTCTTCTCTTTCTCTCCCTTCTCCCTCCCTCTCTCCTATAATACCTCTTCCCTCTCCGTCTCTCCCTCCCTATTCTTTTTTCTCTGTGTTTTTCTCTCTAGGTTCTCCTTTTCCCTCCAGCCCCCCTCCTCCTCCTTCATATTTCACGTAAGGTGTAAGAAAAGTGCTGGTTTGCAGTGTTCAGAAAACTGTCGTGTGGTGGTGCTTTTAATGTGGCAAGTACGCTCTCTCTCTCTCTCTCTCTCTCTCTCTCTCTCTCTCTCTCTCTCTCTCTCTCTCTCTCTCTCTCTCTCTCTCTCTCTCTCTCTCTCTCTCTCTCTCTCTCTCTCTCTCTCTCTCTCTCTCTCTCTCTCTCTCTCTCTCTCTCTCTCTCTCTCTCTCTCTCTCTCTCTCTCTCTCTCTCTTTCTGCCTTTCTCGCTCGTTTCCCTATTCTTTTCTCTCTTCCTCTGTCCTTCCCTTCCTTTTCTCCTTTTCATCCTCCCTTGTTTCCTTTCCTCCTGCAATACCTTTTCCCCTTCCTCCTTCCCTCCCTTCTGTTCTTGTTACTGTATCCCCCCCCCCCCGGCACAGTACTTCCCTCCTTTCTTCTCTCCTTTCCTATCCCGTCTTCCACTCAGCATCGTCATACCACGCCTCTTCCTACGTCTCTTTCTCCTCCTGTTATCCCTGTCATTTTATCCTTTCCATCCCTCCTCTTCCTCTCTCCCTTCTCTCTCCACCTGCCCGTCCTCCCTTCCCTCCTTCCTTTCCATCCTCACCACTACCTTCTTCTACGTACCCTCCTTTCCTCCCTTCCTTCCCTCCCTCTCCGTTGCTCCGTCCCTCCGCGCCATATTTCGCGTGTGGAGGTGTAAGAAAAGTGCTGGTGTGGGAATGATCAGAAAAGTGTGGTGTGGTGGTGCTCTTAATGTGGCAAGTTGGCCTCACTTCATGGGGAGGGAGAGGGGAGAGATGGAGGGGAGGAGAGGAGGGGAGGTGATAGGAAGGGAGGAAGAAGAGGAGAGAAGGGGAGAGGAAGAGAGGGAGAAGATGAGAGGAGAGGAGGTAGGGAAAAAGTTTGACTTAAAAGCAGAAGTACAGAATGGAAGAGGAGTGATGGGAGAGAGGGGATGGGAGAGAAAAATGGGTTAGATCAGTCAAAAGAGAGGAGGGGGAGTGCGCTGTGTTAATGGTGAGAAATAAAGGAGAGGATGGAAGATGAAGTGATCAGAAAAGTGAGGTGTGATGATGCTTGTAATGTGACAGGGGAGGGAGAGAGGGGAGGGAGAAAGAGGAGAGAAGGAAGGAAAAGGATTCAAGAGAAATAACAGAGGTAGGAAAAAACAAGAGAGAGAGAGTGAGGGGGGGGGAATGGGGATGGAAGAGCGAGTAATTGGACGAGAGGAGGCTATAGTAGAAGGGAAGGAGAAAGAGATAGGTATGGAGAGAAATAGAAAACAGGAAAGAAGAAAAAAGAATGAGAAAAGTGTGGCGTGTTAGAACTTTCAACCCTTTGTGTCATATATTTTTGCTATACCCTGATGGTTGCTTGCAGTATAGGGAACTTTTTTCAGAAATATAGGGGTCAGATATTGCCTTCATTAACCTTTTCGTGTCTAGGGAGCTGTAATAATCTGAATAAAATCGTCTGTAGATAACAACCGTAAAAAAAAAGTCATGGGATTCAGGAAATTATCAGGAAATTAATGTGGTAAAATGGACCCACTCACAAGGAGGCTGGGACGACGGGAAAGGAGAGAAAAGTAGAGGGGAGATGGAAGAAAGAGAGGGAACGTTGGAGAAGGAGAGGAGAAAGGGAGGGAAGGTTAAGAGGGAAAGGAGAATGGAGGGATGACAAGAGAAAGGAAAAGAAGATAGAAATAGGAGGGAGTGAGAGGGAAAGGGGAGGGAAAGTAGGAAAGAGAAGGGGCGAATGGGATAGAGGAGGAACGGGAGAAGAGTACAAAGGAGTGCAAAGAAAAACAAGCCAATGGTCCTTTCGAAACTATAAGTTGGCGACAAGGATAGCATTGCAGGACAGCTTTCTCACGCATCAATCCTTTCAACCCAACCCTGCAGGAAAAGGGAGTAGGGCAGTCATGTATCATAGAAAGTGTGTCATGGAAACTACACCGGAAGAGATAAAAAGGAAGGAAGAGAAGTATCAGTTAGAGAGAGGATTGAAATGGGGATAGGGAAAAGAGGGAAACGGAATGGAAGATGACAGTAAAGGGAAGAAGGACAAAGGAAAACACAGAAGTGGAAATAAGAGAGGGAAGGAAAGGGATGGATAAAAATTGGAAAGAATAAACAAGGGAGAACAAAAAAGAAGTTAAGAAATGAATCGGAAGGAGAAAGGAAAGAAACTGAAGAGAAAGGAGATGGATAGGAGGGATACGGGAGGGAAAAACTGGAGAGATAGCGAAAAACAATTTGGAGAGAGAGAGAGAGAGAGAGAGAACAAGGTGAAAATGAGGGAGGGAAAGACGACGTAGAAACAGAGGAAAAATAGACATGAGAAAAAAATAATGAGAATGGAATGAAGACACGAAGAAAAGGAAAAGAGAAGGGGAGAGAAGAAAAAGGAGGAGAGACGGGAAAAGTATGAAGGGAAAAAGGGGATAAAATATATGAGAGGACAGGGAGTGAATGGCTGGCGATATGGGTGACAAGGGAGAGAGGATAAAACCAAATGAGATAATATAAGGAATGAGAGAAGATAGGATGAAATGTAGAAGAGACAGGGAGAGGGAAGAGGAAGCATAGACACAGTAGGGAAAAGAAGGAATAGTAAGTAAAAATGATGATAAGAGAGTAGAAAAAAGGAAAGTGAGAAGAATGGTGAGAGGGAAAGAGAAAATTGCAAGAACCATTTGAGAGGAGACAATGGAAAGAATGATGGATGGAAAGGGAGAGACAGGAAGAGGCAAAGAAAAGAGAAAAAAGGGAAACGGAGACTATTGGATTTAAAGGAAGATAAAACTAGAAGGGACGAGAAATAAGGATACGAATGATTATCAAGCATGGAAGAGAGAAAGAGAGAGAGAGAGAGAGAGAGAGAGAGAGAGAGAGAGAGAGAGAGGGGAAAAGTTCTCCAATAGTTCCCCCTGTCGTTCTCAATTTAGTTCATTTTTCTCTGTAATTGTCCTCATCTTCTGTGGCTCTCTCTCACCTATTTCTCTCATTTTCTTTTTGTGCTTTACTTTTGTGTTTTCTCAGCCTTTCCTTGATTCAACCTTTCCTCTTATTTCCTGCTCTTATTTCTCGCTTTCCGTTCGTTTATAGCTTTCTTTCACTCACCCCATTTTCCACGTTCATCACTCTTGCTTCCTTCCTCTCTCTACATCTCTCATTGTCCTTTAGCCTCTTCAGCCCGAGGGAGTCTTTTCTATAGTATTCATGCTACCTCCAGATCACATACCTCAGCCTGTTCTCTTGTCAAACCAACCTGGTCTAAAATTGCCGTGTCTCCATCTCTTTCTTAAGCTGTAGCAATAGAATGAAACTGGAATGTGAAGCAAGTCATGAATAAGTAGTATGGAAAGGACGTAGAGCCGCAGCGTTATCCTACTCCTCCTCCCAATCACAAAAGAACGAAAGATTAGGCCAAGTTATTGTAAAGGGGTTATAGTAGACACTTTTGGAACAGAGGGGTTAGATGCCTCCTTCATTACCTTGTGGACTAACATAGGTGTCCCCAGTGCTGAAAAATATCGTCAACTTTGAGAAAGAACAAGGGTTAATACGTGATTGTCTTCTATATCGCCCTCTACTTCTCGTTTGTTCTAACCCTTCCTCCTCCCAGCTCTCATATCCTCTCCTCCTCGGTCTCCAGTCTTCCTCTCCAGTTCTCGAAATATGCACTCTCTCTCTCTCTCTCTCTCTCTCTCTCTCTCTCTCTCTCTCTCTCTCTCTCTCTCTCTCTCTCTCTCTCTCTCTCTCTCTCATGTTTCACCCTTACTGTCCAATTCTCCCTTTAATCTTATCTTTCACCGTGTTACTTTCTCTTTAACCCTCCGCCTCACCTTCCCTCTTGCATCCCTCCCACTTTCTCATTTTCCTATCACTTTCCGTCGCATTACCTCCCCTTCCCTCGCACCTCCCCTCTCATTTCCGTACTTTTCTTCCCTCCTACCTTTGCCATCACATTTTTCCCTCTCTTTTCTATCTTTCTCATTTTCACCCTCCTCTTCACCCTTACACCTCCCTTCCATTCTCAATTTCATCGTCCCCCTAACTGCATTACCCATTTGCTCTCTCTCTCTCTCTCTCCTTCCTTACCCACCCAATCCCTCTCTCCACTACCTCTCCCTCCTTCCTTCTCTCTCCATTCCCCCAGCACCCCGTCCTCCCCTTCCTTCTATCCTACTCCATTCATTTCCTACCCGGTCCCTCTCTCCCCAGCTGTCCCCCTCCCCACGATCTTTCCCTCCATACCTCCCTGTAGTCCCTCTGTGAATCCACTCCCCAGTCTCCCTCCCTCTCCCCTCCCTCTCCCTCCCCCCCTCCTCCGTGTCCTTCTCACCCCTACCTCTCTCTCTCCTTCCTTCCCTGCCAGCCCCCTCCCCCCCTCTTCCTCTCTCCCTCTATACACCCTCTCCCCTTCCCTCAGTTCCTACATAGGGGATTATTCATTTGCCTTTCAGTACACCCATACATTTTTCAGAGTCCGGTGGAAGGTTTGAAATAACTGACTAGCATTGTTGGCTGTATGTCGATGGGGTGAGGGTTCTTATGGATTTTGTGCTGAGAGAGAGAGAGAGAAAGGGAGGGAGAGGGAGGGAGGGAGGAAGGGAGAAAGATCAGGAATAATGTAGAAAGAGGAGGAGGAGGGGAAAAAAAATATGAATTGGAAAGTGAAGGTGAAAAGTAAAGACAATGGGGTGCGTTGAGAGACAGACAGACAGACAGACAGACAGACAGACAGACAGAGAAAAAAGAGTGAAAAAAGAAAAGGACAGCGGAGAAAAGTAGTGAGGGAAAGAGAAAAGAAAAAAAGAGGGAAGGAAAAGAGCAGCAGCAGAGAGAGAGAGAGAGAGAAAGAGAGAGAGAGTTACAGTTGGATTGAGCCAAATTGAGAGATGACAAGATTTGGAAATTAACTTATACATTTTTGATGGAGTGAGAGTGGGAGGGTAAGAGAGAGGGGGGGGAGGGAGAGGTTAGGGACAGGGGGAGGGGGGAGGACAGTGTGGTTGAAACAGGGGAGTGGAAAAGGGCAGGTAAGGAGGGGAGAGGGGAAGGAATGTGGAGGGCGAAGTTGCTAGGGGTGAGAAGAGAAGAGACTGTGAGAGGAGTGGAAAGGTGATGGAGAGAGGGGGGAATGAAATGGGGAAGGAAGGAAGGAAAATGGTAAGGAATCGGAGAAATAATGAGGAAATGGAGTAGGAGGCAAAGGAAGCTTAAGAAAGATACAGGAAAGATGACTGGGAGAGGAAGGGAAATGTGGAGAGAAAGGGATCAGGAAGTAAAGGTAGATGGGAAGGGAGAGAAAGAATGATCAACATTGAGGAAAAGGGAGAGGTAGTTTGGAAAAAAGTGGAAGAAGAGGAGAGAAAAAAAGAAAGCGTAAGTGTAAAATGCCTGAAAGAAGGACATGTAATGGTGAGTGGTACGAAAGGTGAAAAGGGAATGAAGGAGGGGGAAAATATTTACAAAAGAGGTGATAGAAAAGAGAAAGGGGAAGAGGAAAAAGAAATATATATATAGGATTAGGGAAGGGAATGGGAAGAAACGGAGAAATTGGAAAAAGGAATGAAGATTAATAAAGAAGGAAGGAAGGAAGGAAGGAAGGGCAGTTGAAGTGGAAAGTTTTTTTTTTTTTTTTTTTTTTGAGGAGGGGAGAAGGGATGATTGCCAGGAACGAGAAATGGAAGAAGGGTTATAAATAGATTGGAAAAGAAGAAAATGATAATAATATAAAAGGAAAAATTGTAAAAGGATGAAATATAAAAGGAAAAAAAGGTAACTAAGTCGAAGAAGGAGAGGGAGAAAATAAAAGGATTTTTTGGAAAGAGAAGGATGGAGGAGAAAGAAAAGGGGAAGAGAAAATGATGAATCAGAAATTTTAAAAAGAAAGAGGAATAAACGAAGTTGGAAACGAAATGGAAGAAGAGAAGGTTGGAGCGTGTGTTTATGACATCTTAAAGGAAGACAAATGAAATTCAAAGGAAACAAATCTCAGAGTTGTCTTTTCAATGACTTCTCCCTGTCAGTGTGTACAGTCGGGAACAAAAGCTTGCCAGCTATTTCACTGCCTCTTCATAATTATGGTATATCCGTCACTCTCCTCAGTAATGCTTTGTTTCCTCGGAACAGCCTCAATCGTCCTTCTACAGATGAAATTCATATACAATGTTAAAGCATGAGCTGCTCCTGTACTCTGGTTCGGATCACTTAACCCTTCAGTCCGATGACACATTTCATTGTTCATTCTTGATATCTTCAGACGATTTTATTCAGCTTTGGAGAAACTATTTAAACAGGTGAGGTTAAAATATGTTACCTTCAATAGTCACTTCACCTCTTCAGAGTAGTCCTACGATGATTGACGTGGTCTGGAAGTAGCAAGAATTAAACCAGAAAGTATGTCATGGCATTCAATGTGTTAATGAGAGTAATGATGTAATATACTCCGCATTTCCATGTCACAGCCTTTTCGTCTCGGTGATGTCTAACCAATTGGTAAATAATGAATTGCTTGTTAAAATTTGTTGCAAAATACTTGATGTATACCTGCAATATCTGTATTGCAGTAATAAACCTAATTAACAGACTGTATTTAGCAATGTGGTAACGGTTACTTATGGTGTATTTTAATGATGTCGGGCTGGGAAAGGCTAACTTTTTAGAGTGAAATAATAGGATATTGTACCCCAAACAAGGAGGTTCTAATCAACAGCCAGCAATGTCGCCAGAGACTGAGCTGCTTTAATAATTAAATACTTGTAATAAAGAGCCCTAATAAGAGATCAAAGGATTATGTTGAGACACTTTCCTGTGTTTACTGCTGGCCAGTTTCTTGGTAACCATCTACTTCCCGGGCTTTGCGGCTTTAGGTCCTGCTAAGCTCACTGCTTCGTGTGATTCGAAGTTTCTAGGAGTCTCCTAAATTACAGTATAACTGTGAACAGGTTATAGAAATAAGAATATCCAAAGTTATTTCCTGTTAGTATTCTAAGTTTGCAACACTCCTTAGAGTTTTCCATTACCATCCCTTTATCTGCTTTTCATTTATTTTTCAAGTTGCTAAGAATCAGTAATTACCTATGCCATGTAACAACCATGAACTCATTGTCGATAAGTGCTACTCTGAGGAAATACTTCGCACATCATCTCTTTGCGGTGAAACATGAGCCAGTAGAGGAAAGTGAGCAATATAAGAAGTGGGACAGAAGAAGGCTTAGGATAAATGCCTATCAGAAGAAAAAATATGTGCTGCTAGAACCCTTAAGTCTGAACTCGTATCTGCCCTAGAATACTTGTATATACTTAGAAGACTAAAAACGTATCTGCCCCAAGAATACTTAGAAGAATAAACAAGTATCTGCCCTTAGAGTACGCAACGCACTAAATTAATTTACCTCCACGTCTCTAACTGCACTGCTGGATGAACAGGGACAAGGGACACACTTCTGGTAAAAAATCTGACCTACCCATGAACTGAATCAGAGGTCTTCCAGTCGTGAGCTGGTTATGCTGCCATGGAACCCCTCGTATTCCACTGGAAATATATCAGGCCAGCTAACAACTGGAGTTTATACTTCGCATCTATCCAGAAACTGTCTCGAAACCTGATGAGATCTAACTAAACTTGTCACCAAAATTTAAAATTATTGGTTCCGAGCCCTAGATATCATGTAAAACCACCTTATATATATATATATATATATATATATATATATATATATATATAGATATATAGATATATAGATATATACTATATATATATACTATATATATATATATATATATATATATATATATATATATAGATATATAGATATATAGATATACACACACACACATATAGATATATATATAGATATATAGATATACACACACACACATATAGATATATATATATAACGGTATACATTTTTACGTAAATGTCTGTAGCTCCATATCATTTTTTTTTTCGTTCTTGATTCAATATTACTTTTACGTTAGTTTACCGTCGGCAATTCAGTGGGTATAGAAAAGTTGTACTTGCTATTAAATAAATGGATGCATGCTGACAGAGAGAGAGAGAGAGAGAGGGAGAGAGAGAGAGATGGTGGGGTTTCAGCAGATGGAGTGAGCTTGAGAAATGACCGAAGTTGTGAATTATTTTATGTTTTGAGAAGGAGAGAGAGAAAGAGAGAGTCAGAGACAGAGAGACAGAGACAGAGGGACAGACAGACAGACAGAGACAGACACAGAGACAGAGGCAGGGAGAGAGAGGGACTGAATGAAGAAATAAATGAGAATAAAGGAGAAAGATAAACTAAGATATGAGAAAACCGAAATTAGGAGAATAAAATATGAGAAAAAAAATGCACGAGGGATCTTCAGACGTCTAAAAGGAATGTAAAGAAAGAATTGTAATCTCGTATACCATATAGCCTATCCTCTCTCTCTCTCTCTCTCTCTCTCTCTCTCTCTATATATATATATATATATATATATATATATATATATATATATGTGTGTGTGTGTGTGTGTGTGTGTGTGTGTGTGTGTGTGTGTGTGTTATGCTCCGATCATTTTGCGAAATCGGTCAATCTGGAAATTTTCCAAACCAAAATCTTGGTCAGTTTCCAAAATTTCCTTCAAATGTCTGAATACTTTGCACTAACCTAATATAACCTAACCTAATGTTAGGTTAGGAAAGGTTATGTTAATGCAAAATGCCCCTCTTGGCAAACTGACCGGGAAAATTGCAAAAATGACCGATTTCACTGGGAATTTTGCAAAATGACCAATTTCTCAAAATGACCAATTTCTCAAAATGACCGTAATTATATAATCCTATCAACCAACCATATCTACCTACCAATCAGCCCATCAATCCATATATTTAGCTGGCCATTCTTTCGTCTACACCTATGCCTATGTTCATCTGTTCTGTTAAGTTGCCTAACTACCTGTCTATATATCATTAGACAATATCTATGTATCTGTTTGGCGGTTTATATCTCTGTCTGTCTCTCTATATCCATTTCTTTCTGTCTTTGTATTCATCTGTCGATCTATCGTTCATTCTTTCTCAGTCTATTTATCTATCTATCTATCTGTCTCTGTGTTCCCAGAGGTCAGTTCATTGCGTGGCTGCATCACAACTCATCGCCACACCATCACTCTCTTCCCAACTGTCTTCATGTAAATGGTGGTGTTCAAAATCATTATCATTTTCACATAACTACTATCGATCCCTCCTCATCATCATCATCGTCATCATCTCCCTCTTTATCACCACCATTACCATCACCACCACTACCACCACCGTCACCACTAGCATCACTATCATCATCATCACCTCCTTCCCCACTGTTTAAAAAGAGAGGTAGGCAGGCTTTAGAAACAGTAAAAGGTCAGCACAAAATCCAGAGAGCTGCCATTTGAGTAGACGGCATGTGCGACAGTACTTGGATCCCCCCCATGAATATCACACACACAAACAGCACCAGTCATGTGGGTTGAATACCAGCCCGGGCCTTTGAGATTACCACCTGTCACAGTGCTGGATCGAAATTCGGGTAAAAATACTGTGAATGTCAGGAGGCGGCCTCGTTGTTTATTTATGAGTTAATCAAGAAATGATTCCCCAGCCCCTGGATGTGTGTGTGTGTGTGTGTGTGTGTGTGTGTGTGTGTGTGTGTGTGTGTGTGTGTGTGTGTGTGTGTGTGTGTGTGCGTGTTATCTCCATATGATTTCATGCAGCGTATTATAGTTCTCTAGTCTGCATAGCCTTCGTTAATCCCTTCACTACTGAGGGGTTACCCTAAACTGAATAATATGGTCTGGTAGCAGCAGTAATAAACTAACACAAGGTATCACTGTACTAAAAAGCTAAATCCGATCATTACTCTACGCACGAATTATTTCACATTTTTGTAATATCCAAATTGTTACCAAAATTTTTCTTGCCTATATTGGTCCCAGTATTTTGTGTTCATATTGCTTCACACTTTTTGGCCCATATTGGCCTCACATTTTATTAGACATGTTACTTCCAAAGTCTTAACGCAGATGTTGTTTTTCAAAATTCTAAGTACACTTGCTGCTTCCACAATACTATTGCACAGGTTGCTTCCAAGGTTTTAGTAAATGTCTCCAAATTTTTATTGAAGGTGTCGCCATCAAATTATTATTGCATGTTTCCAAAATATTTTGAGCGCATCTTTATTGCAAGTTTTTAGAGTATACATTGCCAGCAAGTTTTTTTTCTTTTCTTTTTTTCTTTTTTTTACTCCTTAGTTACTCAGAAGCTATGTCAATGTGTAATCTGTTCGAAAAATTCTTTCCCTTCCAGACTGGAATGCTAATAATGTTGCTTACTGATCATTTACAACATATACTGTATTTCAATGCCAGATAATGAAAAAAATTATATCGTTGTCAAAATTTTAATAAATGAAATAATAATGAGAGTTACTGGTGTTCCAAACTGATATCCTCGGTGTGCAGAAGGGAATACCAAAAATAAAAGGAAAGTGAAGACAACGTATGAGAAGGACTTACCGTAGTGCAGAAATTCGTGAAGGAATATATATTGTTTATGAAGGAAATGATATTTATGAGAATAAAAGGCAACTTATGGAAACGATTCTCTACATTCGTAAAGTTCGCAAAGAAAAAATGTAATCGTTACGGAGTCCAAAAAAAGACAAAGGAAATTGAATGGGATCTATAAGAAACGTTACCGTTTTCTAGAAAACGTTTATTTATAAAGACACCATGGTCATGAACGAAATATTGGTATGAAAAAAAAAATCACGTAAAGAGTATTCACTATAATCCTAACTTTAAAAAAGTCATCAGTGGGAAAGGGTTTAGACAAAAAAGAAAGAAACAATAAATGCGACATTCCAAGGATTAAAAACATCGACAAACTCCTTCCCTAGACCGAAAAGCCAGGTGGCCATCTACGTGGCTGCTGACTGCCACGCCCTTCCGCCACTCCGACTGTCGTGCCCGCGTCGATAATTACCATGAATTATTCCCATGAAGGCGCCCAGGAAGCTGGGAGGGCGGGAGGAAGGGATAGACGGGAGGAGGAGGCGGACGGACATGGTTGAGAACTTGGGTGGGAGAATGGGGTGGGTGCAAAGAGTGGGCGGGAGAAAGGTGACAGTGAGAGAGGGAGCCGATCAGGGAATGAATCACTCATTTTTATGGGTAGATTTTATACGTAAGCGCGTGGAAGTGTGGTAGACACATTGTTTTGCTAGAAGGCATGTGTGTGTGTGTGTGTGTGTGTGTGTGTGTGTGTGTGTGTGTGTGTGTGTGTGTGTGTGTGTGTGTGTGTGTGTGTGTGACTCAGTTTCTTTCCGATATAACCAAACTTTATGGGAGAGTTGAGGGGCAGGCAGGGAGTGTCTTGTTGTTTTGAGAATATTAAGTCGAAAGTCAAAGTCACAGGCCAAGGTCAGGTCAAACAGCTTTCATCCTGTTTGTACAAAAATGCGGTGAACTGGTTGAGGGTCGCATAAGGGTGAGGAAATTCGATTTTGAGAATAATCGTTCGTAAGTTAAGGTGATGTGGATAGTGTGATGTTCAACCCTTAAACCAACTCTAGTGCCTGGGTACTGTACTCTCTGTGTTTCTTCCTGTTCTTCGCTTTTTTTTTTTTTCTCTCAATATAACTCCTGTGGTCAGGAGTCGATAGTGGAAGTTGTGTTTTGAGTGTGTGTGTGTGTGTGTGTGTGTGTGTGTGTGTGTGTGTGTGTGTGTGTGTGTGTGTGTGTGTGCGTGTGTGTGTGTGTGTGCGTGTGTGTGCGTGTGTGTGTGTGTGTGTGTGAACATAGCTCAAACACTTTTTATCCAACTTCAACTAATTTTGGTGGAAAGATTGCAGGTCACAGAGAGGACAGAAGTTGACATTGCAAAATCGTGCAGCAGCTTTCATCAGATTTATCGAGAGTTATCCAGCTTCAGTCAGACTTAAGGGTAAGGTTAGCATGGACTGGTTCAGTGTTATGAACAGTCTGTCAAAGGTTAAGGTCACACATTTTGATCCGATATTAACCAAATTTGGTGGAAGGGACAAGGGTCAGCTAAGGTGTAAACATACTGGGTTTTGTTTATTTATTTGTTATTTATTTACGGTATTAATTTAATTATTCTGAACAGAAAGTAAAAGGTCAAGGTCACCGGGCGAGATCAACTTAAGCAGTTTTTATGAATTTAGATCAAACCTTATGGAAGGGTTGACGATACGGCAAGAATAAATGTATTCGATTTTGAAAACAGTCATGGGTACCGGGAAAATTCGAAAACCACGGTTCAAGAAGTTTTGATCTGATGTGAACTAAACTTGTTGGTGTTAAGGGTCAGGCAAGGACGAAAGGATTCGGTTTTGAGAGTATGTAGTCAAAGGTCTAGGTCACAGGGCGAAGATCAAATTTCGACCCTTGTGTCTGTGTGTAAACAAAACAACTAAGACAGCCTTAATCTGATTTGCATCGTACTTGGTGAATAAGTTAGGGATCACCCAAGAGGTTAACCCAGCGCTGTTTGAGAACAATAGGTCAAAAGTGAAGGTCTCATGGCTTGGAGAGCTTAAAAAATTTTATTCGATGAAGACTAGGCTTTGTGGAAAGGTGCGAGTTAAAATAAGGATAAAAAAGATTCGATTTTGAGAACAGTCAGAGATCAGGGTCACAGGGGAACGTCAACTCAAACCATGTTGACGATCTGGTGGAAATGTTAAGGGCGATCCAAGAGTGGTGTAATGAAGTTTTGACAGCAATTTGTTGAAGATCAAAGTCACACAGCGAAGTAATACTCGACCCTGAGACCAACTGGTGGGCTTGTGTGTTACACTCTATATGCTCCTTTTTATTTTATTGATGTGCATATTTCTTAGTTTTATCTTTAGAGCTGGAGGAGGCAGACGATGAGGTTAACCCTGGTCGGAGCAACTATACTATTCTATACCAGGTAACACAAGATTATTTTAATCACCTGTGAGTGAGGCATAGAAGCCTGAGAGTTTAGTACTGTCACCATTAATCCTCTCGTGGTTGGTACAACTCTCGCATTCTATTTGAGGAACACCATATGATTTTATTGGCCTGAAAGTGTCATACCAACCTCACTGTTAAGAGGTGAAAAAATTACTTTAGTGTACCATAGCGTGGTTTTTACTTTTGTTAGATTGAATTCCTGATTTTTTTTTTTTTTTTTATAGCAGATAGGTGAGATTATACAGTTATATCCATTAGCACCAGTACATCATTTAAGCTTTGTCCTTACCACGACTGGACGATTAAATGTAGCTAAAATGTTGTAGCTCTCATTGTGACGGTGCTACGATTTATACCTATTGACCCATTCACTATCACTGGTCTTCCCAAAGCTACAGCGAATCAAGTAGTTCGACACAAGCAAGACTAAAACAAAGACGCCGTCGTATTGAAGAGCTTAACGAGTCAACTATGTCACCGAAGTATGATGTGATTTTTTTTAGTAAAGCTTCAATTTTCAGCTTTTTTTCAGTTTCAGTTCTATTTTCATTCATTTTGATTTAGAGAGTTTAACATACCTTGTATTTTACTTTTATATTTCATTTATTGTGGCTTAGTCATGTGCATTTCGTTGATATAATGTCGAGTTTAGAGCTGGCAGTTTTATTATTTTGTCACTGTGTTTTTATTCATCTTAGATCTTGCAGTTTGTATAGTTTTACTGTTGGTTATAATTCAGACAGCTTTACTTTGCAGTTTCAGCTGATTTTAATTCAAGCAGTGTTATTTTGTTGCATTTTTATTCAGTATACATCAGGTGGTCTACTTTATGTGTTTTATTCACTAGTCACTCTGGAGGCGATCAACAGGTCTGGTCAGCCTAGTCCAGGGCCCCAACACTCCTGATGGGTCTGTAAAGGATTAGATGTTAATGATGATAAGGATAACTATATTCCTTGCCATCTCCATCTGCCCCTCACCTTCCCCCAGTCCATTACGCTTTAGACCAGTGATTCTCAACCTGTCTTGTGTCATTTACCACCAAGGCTTGATATACCAGCCTCTAACCCTTCCACCGTCGGACAATAAAAAGCATAATGACAAAATACGAATACAGAAAATACTTTAAAATCAAGGTGCTTCAAAAAATTAACTTTGATAAAGGAAGACAATGTATGGTTCAAATATATTAGTCAAGGCTAAAACCAATATACCAGAAATGCTATAAGTGGCAACACTGCAGCTGCACTGTCTCAGGCAGTTTACTTTTTGGTAAATATTTCAGAAAAAGTACTGTATTTCTGGACAGATATAATTACCCCCCAGCAACGGGATTTTTACCCCTTGGGGGTAAATTTGCCTCTGGTTGAGAACCACTGCTTTAGTCCATCCTTCCACTCCGTCTGCTCTCCTCCACTACCCATTTCACACGTCTCACCAACTATTTATCTCTCAATTCTGTTTCCTTTCCTCCTATTTCCTTCTCTCTTTCTTCTACCTTCATTTCTTTTCAGTTTCATCTTACTTCCTTCTCTCCTCTCACTTTCTCCCTCCATGTCCTCCCACTTCTTTCCTTTCCCTCGCCATCCCTTTTTGTTCTCTCATCACCTCCTTTCCGCGTTGTCCTCCTTCCGTTCCTCTTCCTCGTCCTCCCTGCTTCCTTGCATCTCTCTCCTCCCCATTTTTCCCCTCACTCCTACACCGTCACTTCCGTCTTTCCTTTCATTACTCCTTCCTTCCTTCCATCCTTCCCTTCTTCCTTCTTCTTCGTTCTTCCCTCCTTCTCCTTCTCTGTCCACTCCTCCATTTTTTACTTCCCCTCCTTTCCTCCAGCTTTTGTCTCCATTTTTTTTCTTCCTTCTCGCCTGCTTACCATTCTACATATTTTTCTTTTTTCATACGATTATTCCCTTCAAAACATTTCCTTCTCACTCTTTTTCCTCCCTCCATCCCTATTTTCCTGCCCTCCATACCATACTCCCTGTTGCCTCTTCATTTTCCTGCTTCTTCCCTCCCTTCCTCCCTCACCCGCAGTCCAGAACAGAGAAGACTAAGGCAGGGAGGGAGGAAGAGAAGGGGAGGATATGTACGTGACAGAGCAAACAACGTCCATATTCCCGAACCCTACATGCGTGTGTGTGTGTGTGTGTGTGTGTGTGTGTGTGTGTGTGTGTGTGTGTGTGTGTGTAAGAGAGAGAGAGAGATTGTATGTGCGTGAATGTGTGTGTTTGTTTGTTTGTGTATGTGTCGGCGTGTATTCGTGACCTGGCATACAATTTCCCCATTCTGAGCTCCACGCGCGTGCGAAGCGTGTGTGTGTGTGTGTGTGTGTGTGTGTGTGTGTGTGTGTGTGTGTGTGTGTGTGTGTGTGTGTGTGTGTGTGTGTGTGTGTGTTTCATCCTGTGTGTTAGTATGTGAAAATAGTCATTCAAACAGTTCTGCTCCGATTTGGCCAACCCTGGTGGAAATGTTGAGAGAGTTCCCAAAAATTTCACTTACTGTTGTAGGTCAAGTTCATACATTAAGATGGAGATACACAGCTGTCATCCGATGTAGACCAATTCTGGTGAATGGGTCTGGGAGGCAAAGATGATGGGATTCGCTTTCGAGGACACTCAAAGGATTGGTTAAGGTCAAAAGCTTGTCCCTAGAACTAATACAAGTGTGGTTCAGTTTCGATCAAACCGTGACGAAGAACTGGGGGTCAGCCGAGGATGAAGAGGTTTGGTTTTGAGAACAACTGGTCAAAGGTCAAGAAAATAGACAAGGTTAGCTTAAGCAGTTTTGATTCAATTGAGTGAACTTGATGGGTGGGTTTAGGGTCAGGTAAGGATGAAATACATCGATTATGAGAACCTCCAGTCTAAGGTTAGGGTCACCGGACATAATCAAGTGGTCAGCCCCTGGACCTATTCTTGGACGCTGGTAATCTTGTTTCCATTCCCCCTCCCCCTCCACTCCTCATTCCTTCTATCGCTCCTCTTCTCAAAGTCTGTGTTTCTCTCCCCCTCATTCCTCTTAAAAAATTTTCCTTCCTTCTCTCCATAAAATCAACCTTTCCCTTCCCCTACCTCCTCTTCAAAATATTCTTCATTTCTTCCCACCTCATTCCATTTTTACGAATAATTTCTCCCCTATCTTCCCTTCCTCCATCCCTCTTTCCTAAATTCTTCCCTCCTTTCTTAGCTTCCTTCCATGCTTCGTTTTCTTTTTTCTTTTTCTTTCTCTCATCCTTATCAAGTTTCATTTTCCTACATCCATTTCCCTCTTGATTTCTCCCGTCTGCTCGTCCTTCCCTCTCTCGTCTTTCCTCCTTATAGTTCATCCTGCATTCCCTCCTGATATTCTTCCTTCCCCGTTACTCAGAATTCCACCTTCATTTTGTTATTATTAACTTCCTTCTAATTTTATTTCCTCATTACCGTTCGTCAAAATAGTCTTTCTTCTTTATTCACCCCCTCAGTTTCCCCTTTCATTTTTTCCTTAGCTTCCTTGCCACCTTCCTTCCCCTCTTAATCTCCATATTTTTCTTTTTTTTTTCTTTATAGTTGTTTTCATCCACTAACCCCTTCGTCTTAATTAATCTCTGTCATTCATTCATTCATTCATTCCCACTGTCGTAATTTTTTCCTTCCTGTCTTCCTTGCTCAAATTTCCACCTTTTTCATTTCCGTTAGCTTTCTTCTTTCCTTCCTGCCCTTCTGTTTATCCATCCTTCACTTCTTAATTCTCTTCCCTCCTTCATTCCTTCCTTTCTTCCTTCCTTCCTGTCCTTCGTTCCTTCCTTCCCTCTTTCTTAATTTCTTCCTTCCTTCCTAATCCCTCTTTCTTAATTTCCTCTTTCCTTCCTTCCATCCCTGTTTCTTAATTGCTTCCTTCCTTCCTTCCTTTCTTCCCTTTCTTAATTCCCTCTTTCCTTCCTTCCTCCTTGCCTGCCACCCTAGCCGACGCACCCAAAGAACATTATTGGAAATTCGCTATCGGTTAATGCATACATGAAAGCCAATATGTATTAGCATGTGTATACAGTGGTTCCTGCTCAACATGTGTATTAGGTATGTGTGTGTGTGTGTGTGTGTGTGTGTGTGTGTGTGTGTGTGTGTGTGTGTGTGTGTGTGTGTGTGTGAGAGAGAGAGAGAGAGAGAGAGAAGGAGGAGGAGAATTTGTGCACTTTGCTGTTGTTATAGCTCAGTCCCGGTCTGCCTTGCCCAGCAGGCCAGTCAACCGCAGGTAAGCACTGCCCCTACGGGGTCGTCCCATAGGTTCCCTATGTCGTTTATGTTGTGTCTGATGTTACTGTGGCATGTGCTGTGCAGTGCTCCATTCCGTGTGTTATGCTGCTTGGCTTATTCAGCAAGCAGGGCACGTCTTATCTGTGATTCCACCCAACCCAGATTAAAGCTGGTAACTGCGGAGGGTTGCATGATGCTCTGATCTAAGCCTGGTTAAGTGAACTCGATCAGCGTATTTAAGAACACCTCTAACGGGTGAATGTTAGAAGAGCACCTTGTTGTACTGTGTACTGATCGAGGTGTTGTAATGCCGTGGCGTGCACTGAGTATGTAGGTATTTCTTCTTTGTTAGTGCTGGATATCAATAGGTGGGATGTTGCTGAGGAAGGTCTGTTATGTATGGTGATTGTTTCATGTCCCTAATGGTGCTGTGTGGGTCTTCCATACAGAGACAAGAGTGTTGTCAGTAACCGCAGGATGCCGCTCAGAATTGTGTGCTTTTGTTAAGATATTCTCTAACAGGGAGAACATTTACTTCAAAGTGTGTGTTAGCTGTGGGAGTGGTATTGGTGCAGCCAGTGACGATGCCTAGAGCGTTGTTTTGCATGGTCTTCAAGGTGTTGTACAGCGTGTTAGATAGGATGGGGGACCGAGGGGACATAGGGCATTGCTGATTGATGATATTATTTGAGGAGCAGGGAGTGTTCTTTTGTGTGTGGATGTTTAAGTACACAGTAGCTTTTGATAAGATATGCATAGATAAGTACGCATATGTATATACTATCGACAGAGAGAGAGAGAAAGAGAGAGGTCTCTGGTGATCATAAATGATAAATTTCTTTTTACTTATGTTTGAGTGGGTACAATAATTGAATGAACATCAGTAGCTATCGGCTGTGTTTGTGTGTACATACGTATATTATTGTGTATACTATATGTGTAAAGTATGATGTATTTGTTTATGTATGTACATGAACGTTATACAATATATCGTACACTCAGTAATCACTCACCCTTACCCATCTCTGTACCGTCACAAAACCTACCCACATCATTTTTGCTCCACAGTGGCAGTGTTTGGCCATCTAAGCGGCTTATACCTATTCTCTCACACTCAAAAACTGCACCTAATCCCTGGCAATTACGAGGGTGACTAGAAATAAACAGGAGGCGAACTGTAGTGGTGTGTGGTGGTGGCAGCGATATTTTCTAGCATCTATAGTTCTGTTGTGGTGGATATTTATTGTGGGCAGGAGGGTAGTTTATTTTAATTTTACTTCTGTATACACTGAAGTAGCTTCGTTTTATATGCCTAGTGAAGGTGTAGCATGGCCTTACATCAGATATCAACGCATTACTGTAGCACAAACAGAAGAGCTATGTGTGAGTTACGAATGAACGTTGCCTGTTTCGTTGAGTAAAATCGTCCGGTAGCAACTGGTATGAAATAGAAAAGACTTCCTTGGGGATGAAGAGCATAATGAATAATATATGGAATACTGTACGTCGAACTAAGCTTGTCCAGGATGTAAAGATGCTGCTCGTTTCTTTTCATTGCCAACGGTCTCTCATAAGGTGAATAAAATCCCTCTTAGTATTAGAATAAAAATTCAAGAAACGGTGCCTAGGCATAGCAAACCCCTTCCCGGCAGTCATTTTAGTGCAGACGTATAAACACAACAGGATATCTAGCCAAAGATGTCACATATCAAATTTGGAGTAAATTGTGTGAAAATTGATGATTTGATGCCCATTTGAAATTTTAGGCCAGACCCACCTGACATTGATCCCCCTGCCGCTAACTGGGGGGTGATCCCCCTAATGTAATGAGGTATATATATATATATATATATATATATATATATATATATATATATATATATATATATATATATATATATATATATATATATATATATATATATATATATATATATATATATATATATATATATATATATATTATAGGATGCACATGTGAAAGATGCACCTTTAAGTTTTGGTTTCATGTCAATATGACGAATTTGAAAGGAGTTATGGCGAAAAAAAAAAAAAAACGATATTTATCCGTCCCCGTTTTTTTTTTTTTTTTTTTGGGGGGGGGAGCTACAGCCTGGGCCTTGGGCCAATTTGGCCCAAAATTTAATCAGGTGATCAAAAGGTCGTAGCCCACCATTTCTGTAATTTTAGTAAAAATCGCACCAGTAGTTTTTGCGTAAAGTTGTTAACAGACAGACAGACTGACAGACAAACAAACAAACAGACAGACAAACCGAGTGAAAAAAATACCCGTCCCCGAGCCCCTCCCGGGTGGAGACGGGTAACAAGGTATTGCAATGGACAGAATTAACAGAGTTACTACCTCCACTATTTCAAGGATTTTCTCGTAAGGTGAATTAAACTGTCTGCTGGCAGCAAGAATAAGTAAAAAAGACAGCGTAATACACAGAAGGTGATGACAGGCAGAAAAGTTAAGCCCATAAGCCCTAGGAGGTAATTTCCGCTGTATTCACCCTGCACAGACGACTTTATTCAGAAGAAACCCCAGGTAGTCAAAGGGTTTATGGGGACTGTTTCAAGGTCCTTCAGTGTGATAAGGTTTTTCCCTAAGCTGAATGAAGTGGTTTGGTGATAGCAGGAATTGAAATATGAAGTACATCGTTGTAGTCAAGGAGTTAATGGAGATGGAGGAGAAATGAAAAAATAAATAAATAAATAAATATACTCATTCACTGTGACGGTGTTTATTGTGAAGAAACACACAAAAACTTTCATATTATTTGAAGCGGTTGTCTGAAGAAAAAATGTACTTCTGAGAAAGCCAATTTATACTTAAAAGGCATCAACTTCCCGAAGGAGTTCATGTTTTCGCAACAATGAATGACCCTGGTAATAAAACTGTAGAATCTGTCTCCTCTAATCCTTTTCAGGGTCAAGACGAGCTTTTTACCTCCGCCAAGGTGGTTATGTTTTCACCCCTGTCCGTTTGTTGGTTGGTTGGTTGGTTGGGTTGT
>NC_136991.1:23871492-23888992 GCF_032717465.1 Coenobita brevimanus | reverse complement strand
CTCTCTCTCTCTCTCTCTCTCTCTCTCTCTCTCTCTCTCTCTCTCTCTCTCTCTCTCACCCTGCCGTGTCCCCGTCCACTATATCCTCCCTTGCTAAATTATTCTCCCTTGCCCAGACCCACAATTATTGCCCTCCTTAATATCTTACCTTTACCTAGGGAGAGCAAGGGAGGGAGGGAGAGAAAGAGAGAAAGGGAGGGAAGGAGGGATGGATACAAAGAGAGGTAGAGGAAGGGAGGGAAAGAGTGAGAGGTAGGGAGAGAACACAAAAGAGGGAGAGGGAGGGGTAGGACTACGAAAGGAGGAAAAGTTAAAGGAGAGGAAGGGAGGGAAGGTTAAGGAGAGAGGGAGGGCACAGATGCAGGACAAGGGAAGGGGGAGAAATATATGCATGGAAGGGGAGCAAGAAAGGAAGTAGAAAGGAAAAAGTAAATAAGGAAGGAAAGGAGAAAAGATTAAGCGAGGAAGGGGAAGGAAAGGAGGGAGAGAGGGAGATGAATAAAGAGAGGGAAAGAAAAGAAGATGAGGAAGGGAAGAAAGGAAAAAAGAAAGGACGAGGAAGGGAGAGAAGCAGATGGAAGGAGAGAGAGGAAGGAACAGAGAAATGTAGATATAAGGAAGGAGGAAACTGGATATAGGGGAAGAGGGAACTGGATATAGGGAGGAAGGGTTGATATTAGATGCAAGGAAAGAAGGAGGGAGGGAGGGAAAGTGCTGTAATGGGTAAGGGGAAGGAGGGAGCTAATTTGATATAGGAAGAGAAGGAGGGAGGAAACTGGGTGTAAGGAGGGAGGAGGGAAATTGGATATAGAAAGGGAGGGAGGGAACTGGATATTGAGGAAAGTGGGAAAATAGATATAAAGTTGGAGGGAAGAAGGAAATTGGATATACTGTATGGAGGAGGGAAACAAGATATAGGAAGGGAGAGGGAAAGGAGGGAATTTTAGCAGATATGGGAGGTAGGGGATGGCTGTTATGGTGAGGGATGGAAATGAATATAGCTATAGGGGGGGAGGGAGTGGGATGTAGTCCAAGGAGAAAGAGTAAGTTACATGGAAAGGAGAGAAAATTATTTATGGGGGGAGGTAAGGGATAAATTGACCTCCACATAGAAAGTAGCGTCATCTGTCTTGCGAGGTGAGGCAGAGCATAGCTGGAACATGTATGGTATGGCCACGCCTCACATGAAGTATTTATAAAGTACCCTAACCACTTTTAGTGAGAACGAAGCTCCCTAACAATAAAACATTACCAGAGGTGAATTTGTCTTGTATTATTCACGTTATAGTTCACACTAGTTTGATTCTGAAGTATTGGTAGTTTTATTTGTGAAGATGAAAAAACTAAAAGCAATCAAATACATGGCTTTAGCTACAGAAAATGTATAGCTAGAGGCTTAAGGCATTGCAAGTACTGTAGAATTTCCCAACAGCAGGGCTTTTATCCTGAGCTTAAATAAAGAGTTGTAACTATGAACATAATGCCGCTCACCCTATTTTTGCAAGGTAATGAGCAGTTGTCGGGATATGCATTCATATGTTCACTAAGTTAGCTCAGCTATAATAGGTACGCTTTTTACTATATTTTTCGTCGTTCCTGTAACTAACCTTTGCCGTTTGTGTTGACCTCTTCATACTAAAAAATGCTGGAGAGGACTTTAAGATACTTCTTTATAGCAAGAACTGAACATATGTGGTATGTAAGGTGGCTGCCATTCTTCCAGTCAGTACACTGTGTTCCAGGAAACCACTTATTGTGTTGGTTGGTAACGACGTAACTAGCAAGAAGACGTCTAGTGATCAATAAGGTTAAGGTGGTCAACCGGATGTGGTCTGTCAGGGTTCAGTGGGGTGTTAAGGCTTATTGCTTACATTTCTGCATCTCTGGGACGAGTAACTGGGTAACTACACCTTAATGTCCTGGGACAAGCAACCTAAACTGGAGTTCCCACATTCTTGGTATGGAAAATACAATATTGATTATTGTACCTACTAACTAACCATTTGAGAGCATTACCCCATCATCTGAATTAAGCTTAATGAAGAGACTATCAACATACATCTTCCAGAGCTACAACACCCCATCTACCTCACGCACTGCCAGTGTGTTGGCGGATGGTTAAGTCATGGTGAAGGTGGGGTGTCGTGTAGCTTCATTTATAATTCACCGCCTGGTAGTGGCCATGATGAATGCTGCACAGAAAAAACTGTACCCGGAAACACATTAGTGCGACTGACTAACGTTGCACGCATGTACGAAAGATTGTATAATTCCCTCAAATTGGAGGTATGAAGCTATAACGTGTGATAATTATTGTTGCTCACTTTGTCACTAGTAAAAAGGCAAGTTGGAAGAGCACTTTATCCACTGTTACATATCTCTCCATTCCTTCAGTAACTCTTTCATCCTTGCCTTCCTTCCTTCCTTCCTTCCTCCTTCTCCTGCATATTCTTCTACTTCCTTTTTTCTTTCCTTCTTAACTGTTTTCCTTCTATCCATCATGCTTACTTATGTTTCTGCTCTCTCTCTCTCTCTCTCTCTCTCTCTCTCTCTCTCTCTCTCTCTCTCTCTCTCTCTCTCTCTCTCTCTCTCTCTCTCTCTCTCTCTCTCTCTCTCTCTCTCTCTCTCTCTCTCTCTCTCTCTCTCTTTCTCTTTCTCTCTCTCTCTCTCTCAACGAAGGCTCTCCTCGCCCCGTCTTCACCCCATTTATCTTCCCCCCTCTTCCCCTACTAATCAACCTTTTCAACGCTTCTACACCCCTCCTCCCACCTCATTCCTCCCCTCCCTTCACCCCTCTTCCCTCTCTCCCGCCCCTCCTTTCACCTACACGCCCCCTGTTACAATTCTCTCTCTCTCTCTCTCTCTCTCTCTCTCTCTCTCTCTCTCTCTCTCTCTCTCTCTCTCTCTCTCTCTCTCTCTCTCTCTCTCTCTCTCTCTCTCTCTTCCTTACAGTCCCTAGCTCCCTTCCATCTTTCCCACCTCCTATATTCTAAACATCTTCTTCCCATCCTTCCCTGTTCGTCATCTGTTCTTTGTGTTCTTTCTCTTTCTTTTTCCTTTCACTGCTTTTGCCTTCGCTTTTCATTCTCTTTCCTTGTCGCGATGTTTCCTTTCCATTCCACCCGTTTTTTCTTTGTTTCCTCTCTCATTTTCCCTCTTCCTTCTCGCCGTTTTCACCTCTCAGTCATTTTTATGTTCCTCTTTCCTCTCTCCCCATCTCGTTCCTCTCCTCTTCCATTCCATCTTGCCCATTCTTTCCCCTTTCTCTTTTTCTTGTTATTTCTTCTATCCTCCTCCTCCACCTCCTCCTCCTTCTCCTCCTCCTCCTCCTGCCTAGCCCATAAATGGTAATATTACGGTGCTGGTGAAGTGAGCGATGAGGGTAAACACTTGTATTGATCTGCCCTGCCTCACCCCGTCTCACCCTGTCTCACCCTGTTCCACCCCTGCCTTACCCTTTCTCACCCCTGCCTCACTCCTACATCACCGTGCCTCACACTGACTCACCTCTACCGTACCCATCCCCACCCATACCTCAACATATATCACCATTGCATCACCCCTGCTCACTCCGATGAACATACCTTCATCTCATCCCTGCCTCGTCCTGGCCTCACTCTGCCTAACTTCTGCATTACCCTTCCTCATCCTGCCTTATCTCTGCTAAAGCATAGTTTCTTTCCTGTCTCTCACTCTTGCCTCACCTTGCCTAAACCTTGTTTGTTTTCTGTATCACCCCTGCCTTGCCCTTTCTCACCCCAGTCTCTTCTTTGCCCTACCCTAGTCTCTCTGATGTCTCACTCTGCTTCACCCCTGCCTCACCTTAGTCTCTTTCTTTCTCCTCTTTCCAGTATTTTTCCTGCCTCACTTGCTTCACCTTTTCCCTTCCTCATCATTTCTCCCTTTGCCATCCCTCTGTATCAGTTTTGTCTGTGTCTCACCGTGCCTCTCTCTGTCCTTCCATTCCTCACACTGTCTCGCTTCTGTCTTACCCTGCGTCACTTTTTCCCAACTTTGTCTCCCTGACACACCCAGCCTAACATCACTGTTCACTCTGCCCCCCTCTTTCTTCATCTTTGTCCCCTTGCCTCATCTTGCTTCACTCTTCCTCTCTTTTCTTCTCGTCTGTCTCGGTTGCCATCCCTGTTTTACTTTACCATTCCTCATGCGCCTCTCATTTTTCTCAACTTTGTCCCCCTGCTTCACCCTGCCGTACCATTTCTCACACTCCCCTCTGCAGCAACTTTGTCCCCTTCCCTCACCATTCCTCTCCCTGCCTAGCCATTCGTCACACTGTGTCCCCTTTACACCAACTTGTCCCCTTGCTTAACCCTTTCTCACCCTGCCTCACCCCTGCCTTACATGTCTAACTTCTCTTTCACCTCTCTGTCCGCGTTCATTTCCTGTCTTCGTGCAGCTGTTTCCATTCTCTTCCTTCTTTGCAACACCAGCGTTCGCAAATGGAGAGTAGGTTTTATGTTTTACTCGGTGTGTGTGTGTGTGTGTGTGTGTGTGTGTGTGTGTGTGTGTGTGTGTGTGTGTGTGTGTGTGTGTGTGTGTGTGTGTGTATGTGTGTGTGTGTGTGTGTGTGTGTGTGTGTGTGTGCGCGCGTGCGTGCGTGTGTGTGTGTGTGTGTGTGTGTGTGTGTGTGTGTGTGTGTGTGTGTGTGTGTGTGTTTTTGTGTGTGTGTGTGTGTGTGTGTGTGTGTGTGTGTGTGTGTGTGTGTGTGTGTGTGTGTGTGTGTGTGTGTGTGTGAACCAAATAACTCAAGTAGAGTATTTATCCGATGTTAACCTTGGTGGAGGGGTAGAGGGATACCCAAGGGAATGACCTATTATTTTTAGAACAATAGGTCAAAGGTTAGGGTCACAGGTCTCGGCCAAGTTTGACCTAGCAAAGATTAACCTGAACAGTTTTTACCAAATATAAACCAAACTTTTTTGGAAGGGTCGAGGGTAATGCAATAACGAAGGGACTTCAGTGTTAAGAACAGTCACTTGGAGGTCGAGCCCACAGGCCAAGGTCAGTGTTCGACTCGTTTGTCCGTGTGTGAACCAGATAACTAAATCACTGTTGATATGATATGGACCAAACTAGGTGGAAGGACTAAGGACCAGGCAAGGGTTAACTTAGTGTTTTTGGGAATAGCCGAGGTCACATGGCAAGGTGAACTTCAGTAGTTTTTATCATTTTGCACCAAACTTTGTAGAAGGACTCGGGATGAGGCAAAGATAAAAGGACTCGATTTTGAAAACTAACAGTCAGAGGTCAGGGTGACAAGGAGAGGTCAAACGTTAAGGTCACACAACAAAGTCAGCTAAAACAATTTTTGTCTGATTTGGCCCAGACTTGGTAGAAGGGTTAAAGGTGAGGTATGAAGAAAGTCATTCGATTTCGATAACAGTTGGCTGGTGGTCAAGGTCACAGGAAAAAGTCAAATGTTCGGTGCCTAGACCTATTGGGGGGCGCGGGTGTTGCATTCTCAGAGTGCTCCTTCTTGTTTCTTTCCTTCCTTCCTTCCATCCTTGCTTCTTTCCTGGCTGCCGTGCTTCCTTCCTTTCGTCTTCTTGTTTTCCTTGTGCACCTTCTCCTGCCTTCCATCTTCTTGTATTCAAGCCTTATCTTCTGCTCACGGAATTACATGTAATCATAGTATTCTCTGTAACAAACAGCCTTGAATGGACCTTTGGGACTGTTGTTGTTTGCCTTCATGTGTACTTCTTTGTTCCTTTTATCGCTTCCTTCCTTTCTTCGCCTTTTTCTTTCCGTTTCCCTTCTTTTCCACCAATTTCCCACCTTTTAATCTCTTTCCCATCCTTCCTGTGTTTCCCCATCTTATCTCCTGAGTCTAGTTCTACTCTCATCTTGAAGTTTCTATGTTCTTCCATTGCTCTTTTTCCCTGTTCTCACCTCTTCATTCCTTCCTTCCTCACCATCATTCTTATCATGCTCTCTCCTTCCTCTCTCCCTCTTCTCCTTCCCCTTTCCTCATTCATTTTCCTTCTTTTCGTATGCTTCATCCCTCTTTCAATATTATTCTTTTTTATGTCCTACCAGCCTTCCCTCCTTCCCATTATCTCCATCCTCTTCCTTTTTTCATTTTTCCTGTGTCATCTCTTATATCTTTACCCTCCTTCTTCCTTTTCTCATCCCCTCTTCTCCTTCTTCCCCCCTTTATTCGCCCCTCCCTTCCTTCCTTTTTTTCTTCTACCTCATTCTCTTGCTTCCTTCTCTCCCTTTTTCTTACCTCTCGACCTTCATTTTCTCTCTTCGTCCGTTCCTCTACCTTCCTTCCCTCCCAACTTCTTTCTCTCCTTCCTTCCTTCCTTCCTTCCTGTCTGTTCAGGCAATTCTTTCATTTCTCTTGTCCCTCCTTCTCTCTCTTCCTTCTTTTTCGTCCCCATCAGCTACAAATATTACTTCCTGCCTCATCTCTTTACCTGCCAACCAACTCACCAACTAGCCCGCAAGCATACCTACCTACCAACCAAAAAACTTATCTACCTACCAACCTACCTAAGCCTACTTAATCAGCCTTCCACCCATCTAACTTACCACCTACCTACACTTACATGCCTACTTGCCCGGCTATTTACTCATCAGCCAACTAACAAAACAACTATCCATTCCACCAACTAATCAGCTTACCTACCTACCTACCTACCTACCTTCCTACTTACCTACTGACCGCCATACTTACCTGCTTACCGCCCTGCCTGTCTACCTATCGCCCTACCCACTTACCGCCTACTTATTTATCTACCGACTTACCTACCTACCTACCTGTCTATCATTTTACCTTCCATCTCACATTCGTATCGTTTCTTCCCTCCGTTCCTTCCGCCTTCTCTCTCGCCCTTCCCATCTTATCTACCCTGTCTATTCCTTCCCTCCCTCCCTCCCTCCCTCCCTCCCCTTCACTCTTATCTACCCTCTATCGACTGTCCCTCCTTGTCTCTTCCCCCTCTCTCCCTCTTTCCCTCTCATTTCCTCGACCCTCTGTATACTCCTTCCTTCCCTCCCTTCCCCCTCTTCTCTGCTCTCTCTCTCTCTCTCTCTCTCTCTCTCTCTCTCTCTCTCTCTCTCTCTCTCATACCCTCCATCCCCCCTTTCCCCCTTGCCCTCTCCTTTATCCGCTATCCACTCACTCCTCCTTCGATCCTTCTTTTCTACCACCATATCCCTCCCTTCCTCCTTTCCTGCCTCCCTCTCTTCTTACCTCCCCTTTGTCTACTCCCATTCGCCTACTCTCCTGCCCTCCCTCCCTCTCTTCTCTTTTTTCCACACTCTACCTACTCCAACCCTGTATCCTTCTCTCCTTCCCTCCCTCCTTCCTCATCTACCTTCTGTCCACTGTCTCTCTCCTTCTTCTCTCCCTGTCTCCCAGCTCATCCTTTACTCTCAGTGTACTTCCTCCATCTCTTTCCTCTCCGCTTTCCTCCCCCTCCCTTCCTCTCCCTTTCTTCTCCCTCCCTCCCTCACCTCCCATCACCTTCTATTTACTTCCCTCCTTCTCCCTCCCTCCTAACTTCCACTTTCTCCTCCCCCCTCTCCTTCACTTCTCGTCTACCCCCATCTACGCCCTCTCCCTCCCTCCACACGCAACAGGTTTATAGGGAGGAAGGGAGAGAACAAGGGAGAGAGGGAGGGAGAGAATGAGAGAGAGAGAGAGGGGGGGGAGAGAGGGAGGGAGATCAATAAAGAGGTGTGTCTTGTTCTGAAGGTATTGGGAAGTGTTCATCTGTCTTGCTCATCTCAACACCATATTCCTCTCTCACTCTCTTTCTCTCTCTCTCTCTCTCTCTCTTTACATGTTTCTTCTTTAATTTTTGTTTTCCTCTGTTTTTCCTCCTTTATTCCCCCTCTTTTCTAGTTCTCTTTTCCGTCTTTCCCATGTCCGTTCTGTCTATCCATTCTTTCCTCTTTTCTCCTTCCTTCTCGTTCCTTCTGCCTCTCCTTCCTCCTTCCTTGTACTCATACTTTCGTCTCTTCCTCTCGAACTTAACGTTTTACCCCTCTTTCTTCCTTCCTTTCTACCATGCTTTCTGGCATTCTTTCTTGTTTGTTTGCTTTCTTGGTTACTTCCTTCTTCTACTTCCTTCCGTCTTTTCCTTCCTTCCATCTTTCCCTCCTTCCTTCCTTCCTTCCTTCCTTCCTTCGTTCCTTACTTCCTCTTCCTTTTTTCTTGCTTCCTTCATTCCTCATATCTTCATGCTTTCTTCTCCTCCTGTCATTCACCCTTTCATCCTCGTTCATCTCTCCCTTTCTACTCCCATTCATTTCTTCCTACCTCCCTTCCTCCCTTTTTCCTACCCTCCCTCCCTCTCTCCGTCTGCCACACTTTTACACTCCCATTCTCACTCCCTGAAACCCATCCAGGCAATAGGGAGGGAGAGAGGCAGTAAGTTGAAGGGAGGGAGGGAGGGAAGGAGGGAAGGGAAGGAAAGAAAGGAGAATGAAAGAGGAAAATAGAAGGAAAGAAGGAAGAAGGCAAGAGGAATATAGAAGGAAAGAAGGGAGAAGGAAAGAGGAAAACTTAAGAAAAGGAGGGAATGAAGGAAGGAAAATGAGGGAATAGATAAAGAAGTGGAACAATGACAGTGAGAGAGGCAATGAGTGTGAGGGAGAAACAGAATGAGATACCGAAGGAGGAATGGTTGGAAAAAACGAAGAAGGGGGGTAGGAAAAAGGGAAGAGAGGAAGGAGAGAGAATGTAGAGAGATGGAAGAAGGAGAGGGGGGAAAGAAAGGGACAAGGATGAAAGATGGAAGGTAGAGAGAAGAAAAACATACAGGAAGAGAGGGAGAGATGGGAGAAGGAGGGAGAGGAGTGAGGAACTTGAAGTAAGTAGGTTAGGGACAATGGGAGGTAGTAAGAATGGATGAAAAAAAAAAAAGAGAGAAGAAGGGAGGGAAAGAGAGAAAAAGAAATGGAGGATATATGGAGGAAAGTGAATGAAGGAAGGAGGAAAGTGTAAGGCAGATGAAAAGAAGGAAGAAAGGGAAAGGCAAAAGGAAGGATGGAAGGAAGGAAAGAAGGAAGGAGGGAGGGCAGTAAATGGAAGGAAACAAATAAGTAGAGAGGTAAGAATGTGGAGAAAACGAGAAATGAAAATAATCAGGGAAAGATAACTGAAGAAAAGAATGGAATGAAAGAAATGGAAGAGTTAAAGAAATAAAGATGAAAGGAATACAGAAGGCAATATACAGGAGAGAGAGAGAGAGAGAGAGAGAGAGAGAGAGAGAGAGAGAGAGAGAGGAGTGGAGGGTGCGTACATTAATTTGGTTTAATAACTTTATGGAACAGTAGACAGAAAGGGATATGGCCTTCCCCCCCCTTCTCTCTCTCTCTCTCTCTCTCTCTCTCTCTCTCTCTCTCTCGTAGGAAGTGAGAAACAGAGAGAGAGAGAGAGATAAGAAAGGAGAGATGGATAAGGGATTAGACTGAAATATAGGGAAGGATGAAAAAAAAAGGAAAAAGGGGAAGAATGAGAAAGAGAGGGAAGAGAAGACAGAAAGGGAAAGGAAGAGGGAGAAAGAGAAGTGAGGAGGCTCAGCAAGAAACAAGGGTAAAGGCAGGAAGAAGACAGAAGAGGAAAACACAGGAGGAAAGAGTGGGAAATAAAGAAGAGACGAAAAAAGAAGACGAAGAGAGAAGGGAAAGGGGGGAAGGAAGAGAAATTAAGGAACAAAGACAAAAGGGAGGAGGAGGAGAAAGAAATAGGGGAAGAATGAGGAGGGAAGAAATAAAGGAAGAAGAAGGAAAACTGTAGGGCTAGTAGAGGAAGGAGAGAGAAATTGGTTAAGTATGCATGAAGGGGAGAGAAGAAGAGGGAAAGACGAGAGATGCTTAGAGATGAACGAGAGGAGTGAGAAAGAGGACAAGGATGTAACGCTGAGATGAGAAAGAGGAAATACAAGGAGGGAAAAATGAAAAAAGAAAACAGGAGGGGGAAAAGAGGCAAAGTGTAGATGAGAAGAAGGAAAGAGAAAGAAAGAGAAGAAAGAAATTAAGACAGAGGAAGGAGAAAGAAGCACAATCTTGGTGATACTCGAGAAGTCATAAAATCAAGCAAAAACGGATCATGTGAGGCTAAACGAAGGAAGGGGATGAGAAAGAGGGAAGGGATGAGATGGAAGGGAGAGAACAGGCAGGAAGGAAGATGGAGGAAGCGAGTGAAAAGTGAGTCAGAAGGAAGGGAGAGAGAGTAAAGGACGGGGTAGAAAAATGGTAAATGAGGATGAAGGAAGAGAGAGGGAAGAGGTAAGAGAGAGGAAGAAAGGAAGTGAGTAAGAAGGAAGAGAATGAAACGAAAGTAAGAAAGATGGGTATAGATGAATGACTGGAGCGAGCTGGAGACAGACAGTCAGACGAACAGACAGACAGAAGGAAGGATGGAAGTGAAAAGGAAGAGACATATGAAGGGAATGGTAGGGAAGACGAAAATCGAAGGAAGACGTGAGAAAAAAAAAGGAAGGAAGGAGGAGAATGAGAAACAAGAAAGGGAGAAGGAAAGAAAAAGGAAGCGACTAAGAGATGCAACGGACAGAAAAAAGATAAGAAAAATAAGAAGAGGAAAAAAAGTGAAAACAACTAAGGAAAGAAAAGAGGGAGCACAACCAATGATGAGAGAGAGAGAGAGAGAGAGAGAGAGAGAGAGAGAGAGGGAGGTCATTGCTAAGTCAAGTGTTTTGTTATTCTTGTTGATGTTTGTTGCTTGTGTTTATGTTGCTAAGAGTTGATCATGTGCTCCACCTCTCACTCCCTCTCTCCCTCCTTCCCTCCCTTCCTCCCTCTCTCAGCCTCTCCCTCCCAATCCTCTCCCCTCCACTCTTTCCTCCACCCTTCTCCCGCCCCCTCCTCTTCACTCTGCTTAACCCTCCCCTTCGTCCTTTCATTCCTCTCCTCATCCTCACATCCGTGTCCGTCTACCACTCTCTCTCTCTCTCTCTCTCTCTCTCTCTCTCTCTCTCTCTCTCTCTCTCTCTCTCTCTCTCTCTCTCTCTCTCTCTCTCTTTATGTGTTCAGTCACCGATATAATCCATCCTAATCATTCAATCAGTCACCCATCATCCCATCCACCCAGTCATTTCTCCCTTCATCCATCCATCCATCTATCCTTCCAGCCATTTCAACAACCATTCAGAAATTTATCCTTTTCATCGTGCATCCATCTGTCCATTCATTGGTATTACTCATATCTCTACCTTTTCAGGCATCCCTTCATCCAACTCTCTCTCTCTCTCTCTCTCTCTCTCTCTCTCTACGTGAAGCAGCACCTCAACTAAAAAAAAAAATGATACCACAGTAGTGAAACAAACAGGTGTGGAAGACAAATGGATCAAAATACAGTACAGAAAAGTACCTTCTACTGTATTATTATAGGCTATCTATTATTATAGGCTGTGTTTACAGACACCCTAAAGCACATTCTAACTCCTATGCCTTTATGTTCGAATGTTCGATACTACAAGATCCATATCGCTACATAAGAAAACGACGATCTATTAAGCACGAACAGCAAATTATCTAGCATCATAACAAACAACAAACTTTCACAACCTATACACAAATGAACACGAATTACTTCCACATCTGCTATTCCTCTTGATGTAATCATTACCAGCAACCCTGATATTGTTTTACACAGTGACGTAGTACCGCAGACTACAGCACACCATGATCTTATCACCGTAACAGCAGTTAGTACCAAACCAAAACGCCCTTCCACCACCAAGACTTTCCCTGACATAAAAACCTGTAACGAAGACTAACTGTGCCATAATATACTGAGTGAAACAAACAACCTAAATAAGATATTTAACACAATGTGAATGAACATGAAGAAATAATGAACTCTGTTTTTATCAATAGTTTAGATAGATATGCTCCTTTAGTGACTGAAGAAATAAAAAGACCCCCAGCCCAGTGGATGGATGACGAAATTAAAGAAGCAATATGTGAGAGAAATCGTGCAGAGTGCGCTCTGAAAAATGATAGACTTAATAAAAACCACCAAACCGCCATAAGCACTCAAAGAAGCGCGTAAAACAACTGTTATAGAAAAATCATTATTATCGAAATAAACTAGAAAATTGCAAGAGGTAATTCAAGTGCCGCCTGGAAATTCGTGAAAGATATAATCCATAATAAAAGGGAAAACACCGTAACTGGTACATTTGATAAAATTCAAGAAACAACAGTAAAGTTTAAGAGTTTCTTTGATAATATATATATACATATATATATATACATATATATATATATATATATATATATATATATATATATATATATATAATGAAAATCTACCAAGTGATGACAATACTCTACCAATAGAAAGCACTGGGCACAGGAGCCACCCGCATTTCCAACCCCAGCCGAGCAATACAAACACAGTTATATTAACCATTAAAACCCTACGTGATACTAATTCTTATGGTTCTGATAAAATATCAGTACCCACCATTAAAGACTCTCTCTTTGTGATTGCATATTATCTAACTCACATTACAAACACTTCCATTATGACAGGGATATTTCCTACAGCCAGGAAAAGCGCTTTGGTCATTCCCCTTTATAAAACCGGTAACAAGCAACATAGGCAACTATCGGCCAATTTAATTATTAACAATATTCTAAATAAAAAAAAATTGAAAAAATCGTTGCTAACAAACTCCTTTCAAACACTCAACACTGCTTCCGACCTAAATTATCTACAGATACAGCTCTTACAGTGTTAACAGAAAATATATATATAAACATGGATAACAAACAAATATCTCTGTTGACTCTTTTTAAACTCTCCAAAGCATTTGATAGTGTAAGTCATAATATTCTTCTTATTAAACTGAAATAATAAAGTAAACATTGATAGTTTCTGGTTTGATAACTATCTTGGTGGTAGCCCAGATCGCAAAGAATGTGCATACAAAATACAGTTTCATCTAATTCAAAAGTGACATATGGTGTCCCAAAGGTTCAGTGATAGACCCAAATACTGTTCAATCTATAAGTCAGTGATATGGCACAAAACTTTAATGACTACACATTATTCCAGTATGCTGATGACGCTCAAGTCCTTTATAATGGTTCACTAAATAAACTAAATACTCTAATCAATAAGGCAGAGGAAAAAATAAATGACCCAAGAAGATATTTCATAAGAAATGTTCTTCTGCTAAACAGAAACAAGACTCAGTGTATCCTCATAGGGACCCGTCAGCTAATTGCAGAAATACCACCTAACACTATGTTTAATTTTCATGATAGTTATATTGAACCAAGTAACTGTGTAGAAAACTAAGGAGTGTGTATGGACCGCTGCCTCATATTTGACACCCATGTGAACAAAAGCAAAAAGGTTGCAGGGGCCTGAATATATATTAACAGAAAAAAAAAAAATTGATAGTTGAACTCGGCTAGTCATTGTTGTCACTTGTACTAAGCCCTCTAAACTAGTGTATTACAATATGGAGCTCAATAAACAATGCTTTACCCATTAATGTCCAAAAAATACAAAATATCGCTGCTAAAATAGTAGATGGGAGAGCTAGAAAACATGACAGTGTTACTCTTATCTTAAAGGAACCTTTAACACAGCAGTCATAGTTTTCAAACAACCAAACAGTCAATGCCCTGATTTACTTATATCTCTCCCTGCCGTAAATCGTGTAACTCAAAGTACTACCAGACAACAAAATAACCTGTATGTCCCCAAAGTAAACTCAGACACTGGTGCCAGATCCATCTCTGTAAAGGGACCTAAGATATGGAACCAAGACTCATTAAATATCAAAGAAGCCAATAATACATATTCATTCGTATCAAAACTAAAGAAATTCCTTCTGACCTAGGCACATTAATTTATGTAGACTATTGTACACTATTGTATATAGCCTTGTAAATACTGTGTAAGAAGAATAACCACTCTTGTGGAAATAAGGTTTTTATTGTTTTTATTATTATTATTATTATTATTATTATTATTATTATTATTATAATTATTATTATTATTATTATTATTATTATTATTATAACTTTCTCTCTCTCTCTCTCTCTCTCTCTCTCTCTCTCTCTCTCTCTCTCTCTCTCTCTCTCGTCATCTAAAAACATTTTCCCCTTTCATCAACCATCCATTTATCTACCCACACATCCATACACCCATCCATTCACATCCCTCTGCCGTTTCAATCAACCACCCTCCCATCCATCCATCTATCCCTTCCATTGTCACCCTCTGTTTACTTGTCTGCTATCCTCATCGTACCACCCTCCCCTCCCCTCCCCCCACAATCCCTTCCTTTCCCCCCTCCCTCCCTTCCCCACCCCCTTCTCTCTCTTCTTTTCTTCCTTCGTTCTCTCTCTCTCTCTCTCTCTCTCTCTCTCTCTCTCTCTCTCTCTCTCTCTCTCTCTCTCTCTCTCTTTCTCTCTCTCTCATTCCTTTATCAGAGAGAGAGAGAGAGAGAGAGAGAGAGAGAGAGAGAGAGAGAGATGACCTTCCCCCTCACCCCCTGTCTCAGCAAGCCTGCAGCTCCTCACTATCTCTCTTATCACCACCACCACCTTGCTATCTTGCACGCCGATGGTGGTAGTTGTGGTAGTTGGGGGGCGAGTGCTGCTTGTGATAAGGCACCGTGTTAGGCGGGGGTGTGCCATTGGTGGTAGTTGTGGATTGGATGGTGGTAGGTATGGTTGTGGAATGAGTTGCCGCGATGGTGGTTGTTGTGGAAAGATCATTACTTTTGTGCTATTTCTGGTTTTGATGGTGGTAGTTGTGGTTAGGATGTTGGGGTAGTGGTAGTTTCAGTTACGGTGATAGTAGTTGGTGGAATGGTGGTAGTTGTGGTTTGAAATGGAGGCACTTAGTGAAATGGTAGTTTTAAGTAGTATCGTAGCTGTGGTAGAGATGGTGGTAGTTAAGATACTGAAAGAGAAATATTGGTAGCTGGCCTGGAGTAGTGGTAGGAGTGCTTGTGGAGTGGTGGTAGTCATGTTGGTAGAGGAGGTGGTGGTGGTTGTGAGGGGCAAGCGCGATAATTGTTATTGATGATTGTGGTAGTGGTGGTAGGGGGTGCTGGTGTTGATGAATAGTGGTAGTCAAGGCAGCTAATTTTGGTGATGGTAGTTGATTGGATGCTATTATAGTATTCATGGCGATAGTGGTAGTTGTGGTAGTTGGGGAAGGCGTGGTAGAGGTGATGGATGTTGTAGTTGTGGTGAATGTGGTAGTTGTGGTGAATGTGGTAGTTGTGGTGGATGTGGTAGTAGTTGTGGATGTGATGGCTATATTAGTGTTGGTGGATCTGGCAGTTGTGGTGGATGTGGCACTTGTGGTGGATGTGGCAGTTATGGTGAATGTGGTAGTTGTATGGATGTGGCAGTTGTGTTGGATGTGGTGGTAGTGGTGGATGTGGTGGGTATGTTAGTATGGGTGGATGTAATTGTTGTTGATGTGGTGAATGTGGCAGTTGTGGTGTATGTAGTAATTGTGATCGATGCGTTAGTTGTGGTGGATGTGGTAGTTGTGGTGAATGTCGTAACTGTAACGAGGCATTTGTGGTTGATGTGGTGATGCAGTAGTTGGGGTGATGTGGTACTGTGATGTGGCAGTTAAGGTGGATGTGGTAGTTGTAAATGATCATTGTGGTGAATGTGATAGTAGTGATAGTTTTTGGTGGATGTGGTAGTTGTGGTTAATGTGGTAAAAAAATATGTTGGATAGCTAAGTAATAGATGAACTGGTTGTTTTACTGCTTATTGTAGTATTACTGCTAAGTAGCTGTGATGGGTGTAGCGTCGTAGCAGAGATAACACCGAAAATAAACCTCTGCACATTACTTGCTGTTGCCACCACCTGTCCTTGTTCCTGAGAGCCGGAATTCTGTGCCAAACAAGTATCACCAACACAAAAAAACTAGATGCATGTAGTACTCGTGCTTGGACGAAAGAAGCAATAATAAAGTATGAAAAGCGTGAAAGCAAACGAAGGTACAGAAGTTATTGATATTCTCTCTGACGAAGGTCTGTGTATGCGGGTTAGTATGAGTACATCAGTAAACTCTCTCTCTCTCTCTCTCTCTCTCTCTCTCTCTCTCTCTCTCTCTCTCTCTCTCTCTCTCTCTCTCTCTCTCTCTCTCTCTCTCTCTCTCTCTCTCTCTCTCTCTCTCTCTCTCTCTCTCTCTCTCTCTCTCTCTCTCTCTCTCTCTCTCTCTCTCTCTCTCTCTCTCTCTCTCTCTCTCTCTCTCTCTCTCTCCAACATTTCTTCTCTTCTCCGTCTGTCTTTCCACTTCCTAAGAGTGAGAGGGAAAGAGAGGGAGGTGTGGGGGAGGGAGGGTAAAAATGTGAGTGATGGCAGGTGTGAGGGAGTGAGTGAGTGAGAGAGGGAGTGAGGGAGCATCCATCAGCATGATCGCCGGCTCACACATAACTCTGTTGGGATCACATCAGTGCCGGAGAGAGAGAGAGAGAGAGAGAGAGAGAGAGAGAGAGAGAGAGAGAGAGAGGTGGTATGGAGGAAGGGGGAGCAAGGGTGATTAGTGGAGAAAGGAAATGATAGGGAGATTATAGGAAGGGGGAAAAAGGGGGGAAAGGAATTGCGTGAAAAATTATCTGGAGAGAGAGAGAGAGAGAGAGAGAGAGAGAATTATGAATGGAGTGACGGGAAAAGCTCATATAAATCTGACACGGTACTTCCTCCCCACTCTTTCTTCCTCCTTTCTTGCTTTCTTCCTGGTCCTTTCTTTTCTCCTTTCACAATCCTTCACTGTATACTTCCCACTCCTTCCCCATCTTCTTTTACTCCATTCCTTCTTCCCTCTCTCCTTCTCTGCCTTTACTTTTCCTCTAACCTTCATCCATCCATCTACTTTCCTCTTCATCTCTCTCTCCTTCCCTCCTTCCTGCACTCGTTCTTTCCTCCTGTCCTTCTTCCATTCCTCTTCCATTGTGTTCCTCTTTTCCCTTCTTCGCTCTCTCTCTCTTTCCCTCCCTCCCCCCTCCCCTCCCTGCCTTCCTTGCTACATGTTCACTCCCTTTTTCTTATATCCTTTCTGCCTTTTTCCTCTCTCTCTCTCTCTCTCTCTCTCTCTCTCTCTCTCTCTCTCTCTCTCTCTCTCTCTCTCTCTCTCTCTCTCTCTCTCTCTCTCTCTCTTTCTATTATCCTATCCTCTTTCTCCCTCGTTAGCCTTCTCTTCCCCCATCATCACCTCCTCTTACCCTTCTCTGTATTTCTATTTTCTGCTTTCCTATTTTGTCTCCTCCTTTTCGTGAAACTCTATTTTTTTTTTTTTTACAAGTGGCCTTTATGACTCACATTTTAGCTTGTTAATGTCAGCAAAGGAAAACTGGAATAAATTCCTGTATGAGACACCCCTAGCCTGTATACAGTATGGATGGTGGGTGTCAGCGCCGAAGTAGTGACATGTGGAGGTGTATAGGAGGACTACTGGGCCTTGAGATGAGGCCTTGAAGCATTTGCCCAGAGTCGGACACAGTAAAA
>NC_136991.1:23853992-23866492 GCF_032717465.1 Coenobita brevimanus | reverse complement strand
GGACGATAGTTGGAGGGTTGGGAGTGGTCACCCTTCTTTGGGACTGGCTGAATGAGAGCAAACTTCCAGCAGGAAGGAAAGGTACAAGTTGACAGACAAAGGCGAAAGAGTTTGCCTAGGCAGGGTGTAAGCACAGAAGCACAGTTCTTGAGAATAACAGAAGGGATTCCATCAGGCCCATATGCCTTGTTAGTATTGAGGCCAGAGATGGCAGAAAATACATCAGCTGAAGAAATTTTAATGTCAGCCATGAGGAAGTCAGAGGCAGGAAGTGATAGAGGAACAGCACTGGAATCGTCTAAGGTGGAATTGGAGGAGAAAGTCTGTGCGAAGAGATCTGCTTTATCAGTAGAAGAAATAACTACAGAACCATCAGAGTAGAAAAGAGGAGGGAAGGATGATGAGGTAAAGTTGCTAGAAAGGTTTTTGGCAGGGTGCCGGAAGGAGTGGGAAGAATTCGAGTTGGAGAGTTGAAAGCATTTAGTACGGATGAAATTATTTTTAGCAGAGCGAAGAACAGACTTAGCACGATTCCGGGGGAGAAACGTAAAGATGATGTGATTCAGGGGTGGGTTGGCTCCGGTACCTTTTGTAGGCCCTCTCCTTGTTGTGGACAGCATTAGAACAAGCGTGATTAAACCAAGGCTTTCTTGCGTTAGTCAAAGGATATGAGAAAGGAATGTATGAGAGAATAACCTCCGTAATGCGCAAGGCACACTCATGTGGCTCCCGGCCATGGAAGCAATAATCATTCCAGGGACAATCAAAGAAGTACTGCCTGAGGGCCTCCCAATCCGCGGCTCCAAAATGCCACAGGCAACGTTTCCCTGGAGGGTCCACAGGCCGTACCAGAGTAATAGGACAAGTTAAGGTGATAAGGTTGTGATCGGAGGAGCCCAATGGAGAGAAAAGATTAACAGTGTAAGCTGAAGGATTAGTTGTAAGGAAGAGGTCAAGTATTTTGGAGCTCTCTCCAAGGCGGTCTGGGAGATGAGTAGGGTGCTGTACAAGCTGCTCTAGGTCATTAAGGATAGAAAAGATGTAGGCTTGTTCACCAGGTGGATCAGTGAATGGAGAGGAGAGCCAAAGGTGGTGGTGAACATTGAAATCTCTTAGAATGGAGATTTCAGAGAAAGAAGAAATGGATAGAATGTGTTCCATCGTAGAAGTAAGATAGTCGAAGAATTTTTGATAGTCAGTAGAATTAGGGGATAAGTAAACAGCACAGATATATTTAGTCAGAGAATGACAGGAAAGCCGAAGCCAGAGTGTAGAGAATTCAGAAGAATCGAGTTCAGGAACACGAGAGCAAGATAAGTCGTTGCGTATATATACACAACAGCCACCTTTGGCTTTTAAATGAGTATAGAGAAAGTAGGAGGATACAGAAAAGGGTTTGCTGTCAGTTGCCTCAGACACCTGAGTCTCAGTTAGAAAAAGAAGGTGAGGTTTAGAGGAGGAGAGGTGGTGCTCAACAGAGCGAACGTTAGAGGAAAAGCCGCGAATGTTGCAGAAATGAAGAAGAAGAGTCAGACAGTGGTTCCAGGCACCTCAAGTCGTCACCGGGAGAGGGGTGGAAGGTGGGGGCATTTATGGTCCCCTCCCCTTGGGACTCCGAGGCTGGGCGATAAGACGCCATGATTTTTTTTTTTTTTTTTGAATTTTGGAAAAGGAAGTGTAGTGTGTACTGTGCATGTAGTTTGGTGTAGATAGTTAGAGAAATTTGTGTTCGAGAGCATGCTGGCCTACTCTCTGTGTAATTGAGACACTGAAAAGGTTCACCAAAGGGGGATGGTCAGGAACTAGTCCTGAGGGCTGATGAAACGGGAGCTCCAGCACTCCCTTTCATCAGCTTTCCATCCACCTAGGGAGTACTGCCCTGCTCGACTGGTGCTACAGTCTACTCCTCAGATATAGATATATTCATCTGAAATAACGAAACCGTTTGTTTCTGTGTGTGTGTGTGTGTGTGTGTGTGTGTGTGTGTGTGTGTGTGTGTGTGTAGCCTTCGGTAGCTATGAGGTAGCTAACCCGACATCGCCAGAGTTGGAATCCTGGTGGTGGCTGGTGGCGCCACTTGACTCAGGAGTCCATCCAGCCTTTGTGTGGTGGCAGGTGATGTAAGCAGGTAGCACCCGGGAGAGGTGACTGTGGTTACCTCGATGATGTAGTGGCCTTGTATTCCAGGATTATGGCTCAATAGCCGCTCAGGCTCAAAGACCTAAGCTGTGGAGAAGAATACCCCGGCTAAGCACCTCATGGCATAATCCCACACCATTCCTTATGCATAATACTAATAGATATGAACTGTAAATGCAGCTGTCTCTGTTTTAATTATATTTGATGAAAATATATTGGAGAAACTGAAGAAAAGTATATAGCAGAAAGAACTGAAGAAAGTAAACAAAAAAGAGGCAAGAAAGGATAGGAGATGGAAATAAAGGGAGGGGAATGGGAGGGACTAGAGACGTAAGAGAGAAAAAGTAAGGACGCAGGAGGAAAGAGACAAAAAACAGAGCCAAACAGGAAAGAAGGAGTAAGTAAGGGAGGAATGAATAAGGAGAGAGAGAGAGAGAGAGAGAGAGAGAGAGAGAGAGAGAGAGAGAGAGAGAGAGAGAGAAAGGATAATGGGAAGGTTGAAAGTGACAAAGTTCACTTGGTAAGCCGGGAGGGAGGGGAGAAGCATGTGCGAAAGAGAGGGAGGGAGAAGTGAGAAAGACAGGGAGAGGAGAGAGAGGAGTAGAAGAAGGAGGAAATTAAAATGAATGGTAGTGAGAAAAAAGGATGGGAAAGAAAAGACAAGAAGAGGGAAGTGATAAATAAGAGTGAGAGGGAGAAAGAAAATGAGAAAGGGAGAGACGGAGAGGAACGGAGAGAGTGACAGAAAAGGAGCAAGTGGGTAGGGAAGGGAAGGAGAACGTGAGAAAGGAGGGAGGGAGTGTGGGTAGAATGGCAGTGGCAGGACGACAACGAGCCAAAGCAAATTACTGAGAGAGAATATTTCGTGAGCAGGCCTGGAATTGAGAGAGAGAGAGAGAGAGAGAGAGAGAGAGAGAGTCTTACACTTCCCATACAGCCCACGCCATACATACTAAGTGGTCCAGCCTTAATGTTAATAGTCCTAGAAACAGTTACTTTCAAAATGCAGAAGTTTAGGAAAAGGCTTGCAAATGTGGAGAGAGAGAGAGAGAGAGAGAGAGAGAGAGAGAGAGAGAGCAACAAAGGCCAGAGGGAGGAGAAAGAAACTGAGAGACATTCCAGGATATTGCTTATGGGTAGGAGAGGGAGGTGGGGTGAGATGGAGGGACAGTGGGAGAGAAGGAAAGAAGGTAGAGTAAGGGAGGGAGGGAGAGAGAAGGAGAGAAGAAAAGAAGGAGGGAAAAAGAAAGAGGCAAGAGAGAGTAGGAGCATGGAAGCTAGAAAGTAGAGAGGAGGAGGAGACATGGGGGAGAGGAAGATGGAGGTAAAGGAGGGAGGGGAAGAAACAGTGGGGAAGTGGAGGTAATGAGAGAGACGTGGAAGAAAGGGAAGGAGGAGGGAAGGAGAGAAGGAGGGAAGGGTTAGGAGGAAAAGGGAGTGGCTGTAGATAAGGAACAAAAGGGGCTGAGGGACAGTAAGTGAATATAGAATCGATTAGAACGGGAGAGAAACTCATACAACAGAAGAGAGAGAGAGAGAGAGAGAGAGAGAGAGAGAGAGAGAGAGAGAGAGAGAGAGAGAGAAGGAAGGGAGAATGAAGTGGTATTAAATGAAGAGAAAAGGAAGGAGGGAGGATAGGGAAGAAGTGATGAATGGAAGGGACGTAAAGAGAAAAGGAAAGAACTTGGGGAAAGATGGACGGAAGAGATATTACAAATGGAGGGGAAAGACGAAGAAGCAAGGAGGGAAAACTAGGATGAATGAGGGGAAGAAAGAAACATTAATTTTTGATGAAACTAGAGGGAAGAAGAAAAGAGAGAGGAGAAGAACGGAGGGAAGGAGTAGAGAGGTAGGAATAAGAGCTATAGGGAGGGAGGAGAAAGAGAGGAGAGGAGGAAGGGAGAAAGGAGAGGGAAGGAAAGATGGAGGAAGGGAACAGAAAGATAAAAAAAAAAACAAAGACTAAAGGAAGAGGAAAGAAACAAGAAAATAAAATAATAAATGGTGAAATGGATGAAACGGAAGTGGGTATGAAGAGGGAGAATAGGAAAGGAAGTAATAGAGTGAGAAAAAGGTGGAAATGGGGGGAAGAAACAAAGGTGAGGGAAGATGGAATATGAAGAGATTAATAGAACGAGGCTTAAGAAAGACGGAACAAAACACAGAAAAGGAAGAAAGGAAACAGAAGGAGGGGAGGAGATGCCAGGAGAGAAAACGTGGAGAGAGTGGAGGAAAGGAGGAAGGAAAGGTCTACTAAAGAGAAGGAAAATATGAAGAGGAAGAAAGGAAGAATAACTAAAAAGGAAGGAAGGGGGAAGAACAGAAAGGAAGAAAGTAGGGAAGGAGAAAAGGAGGGAAGAACAAGAGAAGGAAAAGAAAGGAAGAACAAAAGGGAAGAAGAAAGTTAGTTAGGAAGGAAGGAAGGAAGGAGGGAGGAGAGGGCAGCCGGGGTTCATGAAGCGGAAACTCAGAGGTGCTTTGGGGAAAATAAGAAAATATGCTGGAGAGAGAGAGAGAGGGAGGGAGGGAGAGAGAGAGGGAGGGAGGGAGAGAGAGAGAGAGAAGGAAATTGTGGGTTGATGATACACACACACACACACACATATATATATATATATATATATATATATATATATATATATATATATATATATATATATATATATATATATATACATATATATATATATATATATATATATATATATATATATATATATATATATATATATATATTATGTGTGCGTGTGTGTGTGTGTGTGTGATACGAGTAAAAACAGAAGAGAGAGAGAAGAGAGATAGAGGTGAAAGGGATGAGACAGGAACGATGGAGTGGAAGAAATGAGAACAGAGAGAGAGAGAGAGAGAGAGAGATGGGGGGAACTGAAAAAAAGCTGAGGGGATTATAAATAAATAAATGAAGGAACGGTGGAAGAATATGGAAACAGAAAGAAGAGGGGAAAGGAAAGGAATGAGCGTGGGTGGGAAAAGACTGAATGAAAAGAGAAAGCACTGGTGAGAGAATTAAAGAAAAAAGAGAGTGAGGAAAGAATGAATGAACAAGTATTGATATGAAAGAAACTGAAGACAAATAAAGGTAAAACATAAAAATGAATTAAACTTATGGAATGAACTTTTGGCTCCGATTGGGGTACTTGGATATTTTACTGAAACTTACACCAGATTTTGGTCACCTGATACTAGCAGTTAAATGCTCCAAAAAGTATACGGTATCTAGTAACCTTTTGCCCTGGTCTTGGTACACCTAGGAATGTTGTTTGGTAGAGAGATATGCTAGCAGTGAGAGGGTTAAAGATATTACTGAGTATGAAAAGGAGAGATGAAGGGAACAAAAGTAAAGAGTTTAGAAAAGGAATAAAAAGAGTGAAACATCTTAATCCGTTCTGTACGATGACATTTTTTTTTTTATTCATGCTACCTGAAGACCATTATATTAACGAGAAGAGTTTTCGGGCTGAAGAAGTCAGATAGAGCCTTGATTAATCCCCTCAGTGCCAGAAGTCTTTTCTGCGTTGAGTGAAAATAGTCTGAAGGTGTCAAGAACAAAGGACCAAAAATATGTTATCTTAGTGAGAAGATGAAGAAAGAGTCAGTAAAAGAAAAGAAAGAGGAAGAATGATAAGAAGGACGATATGGATAAGACAAGTAAAAGAGTAAGTACTTTAATCTTTTCGTGGCGGGGACAACCTTTATGCTGTGTTTCATATGACGCCTGGCGACGTTACTGAGCTGACTGTGGGCGGAGGTGCAGCAGTGTTTTAAAACCTATGCCAATAACTCTCTCATGGTCGGAACAAACTCTAGCACACTATCCCAACTAACGCAAGATTGTTTAATTTTGCTAGGAGTGAGACATGTGAGGTTGAATGTTTAAGATGCAGGGAGAATTAATAACTATATAAATGAAAAAAAAAAAAAAAAAGCCCTTTCAGCTCGAGGGCTTATTTGTATAATATTCTGACCAAATGTGTGCTATTTTACTGGGCGAGAGGAAACCAATCAGGGTTAGGCTCTGAAATGCGATGATATCTTCGTGAAAATTAGAACTGCATTTATCAGATGGTTTTATTCAGGCTAAGTAACATCTCTTGAAAGGAAAACGTAATGAAGGCAATATCTCACCCATTAAAAAACTGGAATGAAATTAATGAAAGACAGAGAAATATAAAGGTAACAAAAAGGATAATAAGACCAGGAGAAGGAGGGAAAAGAGGGGAAAAACAGCAAGTAGTTATTGTATTAAGAACATAATAGTGATTTTGCTGTAATTTGGCAGTTAAAGGAATGCGATAAGAGTGAAGGGTTAAAGAGAGATGGTAGGAAGGAATAAAAAATGTGGTGAAGAAATTAAACATTGATACACAATATACACCAGGGAGTAGAAGAATCGAAGAAGCACAAAAACATTCGGTATGAAAACAGGAAAAGAAATGGAGTGGAAGAAGGGAAGAAAGTGAGAAGCATAAAGCAGGAAAGAAAGAAGAAAAGGAAAAAGTAAAGAGATAGGAACTAAAGCATAAGAGGGGAAGACATGAAATAAAAATCAGTAATGAAAGAGACACGAGAAAAAATAAAAAAATAAAATAAAAAAGACAATAAAAAACCTAAAGAACGAAAATAATAAAAAAGGAATTATAGATGTAATGAAATAAAAAGCTAATGAAGCAAAGTACAAAGAAAAGAAAAAAGGAGAGGGGAATGAAGAAATGAGGTGAAGGAATGATAAGAAGAAGAAAGTAAAGACAAGTAAAGAATTACTGGGAACGAATGAAAGAAAACGGTCAAGAAATTGGTATACGCGAAGAAAACGGAAAAAGAAAACAAAGAAAAGACAAGGCAAAGCTAAAGAAAGAATGAAGGAGAAATAACTTAAGGGAATCAATGTAAGAATTAAAGAAAGGTAGGAAAATGAAGAAAACTAATGGCAAACAACCTAAAGGAGAGGAGCATGGAAATGGGGAAAGAAAATTAAAAAGCCTGAGGGAATTCCAAAAAGAGAAGAAGCAGAGAAAGAAGCAAGAAGCGAAGAAAAAAAAAACATCAATGAAGGAGGTGAAGAAATATAAAGACATACTCCCCTGACACCTTAAAGCAATGAAGAAACAAGGGAAAAAAAACTAAAACTCGTGAAGAAAGCAATGAAAGGAAAAACTAAAGTCGGGAAGAAATAAGGACTTAAAGAAAGCAGTGAGAGAAATTAGCGAAAGAGAGGAAAATGTAAAAATGTCCTGTGAAAAATAACGAAGCATGAGAGGCTAGGAGGAGATATAAAATGTGGTGAAGGAATTAGGGCAGGAAAGAAATAAAGGAGAAAGGAATAAAAGAAAGCTGTGCACAGAATGATAAGAAAAGGCCGTAAGCAAAAATGCAGTAACAGAGACGATGAAGGAATTGCCAAAAGATATAAAGGAAAACAGAAAAAAGCAGGTAAAAATAAAGCAAACCAAAATAAAAGGAAGAAAGACAGAAAACGTAAAGCAATGAAGGAAAGAGATACAGGAAGGAAAGAAAAAAGAAATTAAAGTAATCGAGTGAGGGAATTAAAGAGAGAAAGAAAGAAAGAAAGAAAGAAGGGAAGAGAATACCGGTCAATTAATTTGCTGGTCCGACACTGATGCCTTCAATTGGGAAAACTTTACACTGGATTAATAGTCAGTTGTAGCTGGGAGCCGGAGATAGGGAGGCAGGCTGGGAGGGAGGGAGAGAGCGGACTGGGGGAGACGCAGGGAGGGACGAGAGAGAGAGAGAGAGAGAGAGAGAGAGAAGGTGGTGGGAAAGAACAGTGAAAAAAAAGTATGAGACAGAGGCATGGTGATTGGAAGGAAGGAATAAGAGAGAAGGAAGAAGAGTGGGAGGAAGAAGCAAAAAGAGTGGGACGGAAAACAGAGGGAAAGGGAGAAAGAGACAGGAAGAAAGGGAGGGATAGAGAGAGGGAGAGAGAGCGAGAGAGGTACAGGGAGGGAAGGGGGTAAGGTGGTGGGAAGGAGTATGTGGAAACTAGCATGGGTGAGGGGAGGGGAAGGTGGGAAAAAAAGATTGGGAGGGAGGGACGGAGGGAGGGAGGTTGGCAGGAAAGGGAGGGGAGGGGAAGGGAGGAGGGAGGGGATAAAAAGTAAGGCAGGGAAGGCCAGGGCGAAAGGGGGAAATTGGTGGAAAAGAGAAATGTGAAAAAATACGGAAACGAAAGAGAGAGAGAGAGAGAGAGACAGAGACAGAGACAGAGACAGAGACAGAGACAGACAGACAGACAGACAGACAGAGGAAAAGAAGAATGGAGGAGAAGGACATAGAGAGTGAGAAAGAGGAGAGGCAGGCTGAAAAGAAGGGAAGGAAATAAGAAAGAAAGAAATATGGACAACAAATTTGAGTGTGACAGAATGTGAAGTGGCAAGGAGGCTGGGGGAAGGGAGGGGGAGGTAGGGATGAGGGGAAGAAAAAAAATCCTTAGACAAAATAAAGACAAAATGAAAGAGCGGGAAAGTAAAACAAATGAGAGAAAACTGTGTGGAAAGAATAAGAAATTGAGGGGAGAGGAAATATGAGAGAAGAAGAGGAATTGTGAGAGAGGTAGGGAAAGTATGAGAGAACGGAGGGAGTGTGAGAGAGAAAGAACGTGAGAGGAGAGGGAGAGAATGTGGGAAGGAGGACAGAAGATATGGGCAAGAAAATTGCGACACTGTAATTGATCTTTACGAGGCCATTTGTTACATCATAATATTATGCAATTGATTTTCCTGTTCCACAGCAAGGAAAAGATAGTAAATTAAATGACTTCCCCTAAACATCACTCCTAACTGAATCCGGCTGGACAAAATGAAGGCTAACACATTGAAGAAAATCGACCATGGAAATTGTATGGGAAAGGATGAATGTAAAACATGTTCTGGTCTAATATTCCTGCCAAGAACCTCTTGATTTTGGTTATTCCTTGTTTTAGTTTTTTTTTTTTTTTTTTTTCAGCTGAATTTATTCAGCTAAGGGAAAGCTTTCTTATTGGAAAGGGTTACAAACAATCTCCATTAACTCATTCACCATAAGAGTTTTCTTCTACGCTGAATAAATCAGTGGAAGGTAGCATCAACTGAATATACACGAGGTCTTAAGAGTGAATGGATTAATGTCGGTATGAGAGTACGCTGAAGTTGTTCCCTCCAAACAGTGTTGAGTTTCAAACGATGTTAGTGACAAATTCTGTTATGCCAAATGTATACAAATGCAATCAGTTGTATTCCCTTTGGGAATAAAGAAAATTACTTTGTACAGCATTCAGAAGCAGTCATATTTATCTAAGAGAAAAGAAAAATAATATTTTGTCTGTGGTAATGAAAACTAATACTGAACTGCCATCTGCCCCATCACGGGGCAACTTGTTCTGTACATTCAAAACTCCACTGAATATTAAGTGTTTCGTGTGAATTGACGTAGAAACGCATATCGGGTATCTGATAAAGTATTGCTAGACTGCCATATTGTCCTGTCCCTTGAAAATTCTGTAAATGAGGAGTGTACTCCCACTCATAATCTGCACTTCAGTGACGTAACCGATTTTTTTTTTTTTTACCCTCCACCAGACGAAGTCAGAGGAGGGTACTGTTATCACTGGGATCTACAAATTGGTGGCATAGAGATTTCGTTTCCGGGCCAGTACTCAGAAGGTATTCACAGTAGCCATGAAATTTCACATTGTTATGTGTCTTATAGTAAACGGGTGCATTTTGATAGGTAGAATGCTGTGACTTAAGTAGTTTTTTATTTTTTTTTTTATGACGAAAAAGTAAAGAAAAATCTCAGACATTTAAGAGACCTGCGCAAGAAATTTGCAGGGCCCAATGAATTTTTCTACTAAAACTTTCCTGCTATTACACCTAGGAGGCAGAAATTGTACATGATAAATGGTTATATGTATATCTAAATATGTACAATATGAAGTTTCATGACTGTACCTGTTATGTAATCATAAAAAAATGGCTACCTAAATGTAAAAAAAAGGCACGAGCCATAGTTTCATCATATCTGCTCATAACTTCCTTATTACCATATATAAGCTCTGGAAATTTTTAAGTTTTAATGTCTCTGTGATATACAGTGGGGGGTGGAGTTGAAGGCCCTTATGCCTTTGGTTAGGTATGCAGGGAAGTGGAGAGGGTATGCGTTTGGTCAGATGGAGAGTTGCAACAGTGTAGCATTGCCTATGTTTTTTTTACCATGCATCATATTGTGTATTCCTCAGGCTTATTGTTACCGTTATCTGTGTTGTGCCTAATTACACTAGAGCTAATTTATAACGAGATGAACAAAGCTAACCATAATATAGTATTCTGTGTATGGTGACACTAAGCATCTGCTGCACACCAGGAGGAGGCTTTCTCATGGTCTGAAAGTTCAGCCTGTGAAAAGGCAGAAATGGCTCTGTATACAGGTGGCTTATTGGAAAAGTACAACGCCCATAGTCCATACATCATTGCATTTGGTTACACTTTTCGTGTTCAGTATTTTTCACAGTGGAGAGAAATTGACTCTTTCATTTGTAGTTATGGTATGTCAGTAACATACACCACATATACAGCATACAGAGGCCAGCTAATGAAATGTATAAACATTACTGATTCATCAACCTTCGTAGGGATGTAGTCCTTTACATACCATTATTATCTCCTCGTTATTATCTGTTCATCTGTCATTTATCTAGTGTTGTTTACATATCACTTATCTAGCTATATCGATCTATCTGTCTGTCTGTCTGCCTTTCTGCCTATTTATATATTTGTCCGTCTGTAGACAGATTGCTTTTATACCGACAGGCAGAGAAGCAGAGATAAAGATAAATATATGGAAAGATAGACAGGGATATACCATGGAGAATTAGTAGTGAACTACATGGTTCACTACACGGCACATATATTCAAAACCCATTTTTCTTTGCCTCCCAGATGCCAACTGTTATAGCGTCTGAATATATCGTCAATGGAACAGTATGTCTTTCAAGAAGCCTTCTATAAATTACTTAATCAAACAGATTTAGACAACCGAGACCGATACTGCTTAATATTTTTTCACCACACACACACACACACACACACACACACACACACACACACACACACAGATATATATATATATATATATATATATATATATATATATATATATATATATATATATATATATATATATATATATATATATATATATATATATAATATGTGTATGTATATGTATGCATGAGCTTTTGTTACCGGAGCTGTTATGGTGCAGTGATGATGTATAGCTATTATTCCTCAGATAATAGGGTATAATGGCGTGTAAACTATGTGTGTAAGACTAATTGCAGTTATTACCAGCGTGTGATACTACCCTTTCTAGATAATGAAATTATATTTGATAACGTCCATCTCTGAATGTAACACTTCTCTGAAGTGAATACGTAAAAGATGAATTACACCTCTGATACCGTGTTTGTTTACCAAATTCTGTTGAGTATTATATGGTCTGTGTGTCTGTGTGTCGTGTTTTGTATATTTGAACAGCCGTAGGTTGAAGATCGGGGGGAAACCACTCTGGGGAAGCGAGTTCCAGAGAGATGCAGTTTGGGGAATAAAAGAACTCTGATAGGAAGAAGTTCTGCAATATGGTATTGTGACAGTCCAATCTTGAGCGCTACCAGATGCCCGTATAGAGAGGGGGAAGGAGTGGAGAGGTGGCTTAATGGATGCAACTTCGTCTGAGCATATGCTACAAAAATATCTTTAATATGATGCAAAGGAGGCAACATTCCTTCTTACTTGTAGAGGAGGCAGTTCGTTTGTAATAGTAAGGTTATTAATAATTTTAACAGATTTGTTCTGAATTTTGCCTAGTTGTTTTAGTGCAACCTCTCCACATCCACTCCACAAGGGTGAGCATATTCCAGCTGAGAACACACTTGACTCTTGTAAATTATGGCTAATTGATCGTCAATGAAGAAGTTACGGACTCCGTACAATAATCCAAGTTTCTCTGAAGAGGTTTTAGCAAGTGATCAAACATGAGAGGTCCAGCTGAGGCCACTGTTAAGTGAACATTCGTTATAAGTACTGTACCACACACCTTTCATGTCCAGTCCGGAACCAAAATAGCATCCTCCTGTGCAAGAGACAAATTCTCTAACCACTTCATTAGTTCCTTTTCAATACCGGGGTGTCACCATGCCTCAGTATAATTGTCGATCAGGAAAAAAGGCAATAATAGAAAGGTTTATAAACATTTCACGGCGAGACGTATCCTTTTTCCTGGATAAAATCATTTTGGCGTAGCAGGAATAAACAAGGTACAAAAGTGGCGTTGTTCTAAAAGGGCCCATT
>NC_136991.1:23806492-23851492 GCF_032717465.1 Coenobita brevimanus | reverse complement strand
TTGTGTTGACAGCTTTGTGTTCTGGATTGTATTCTCTCCTTCTGAATTCAACTTGTATTCCTAGCCTAGATTCTTTAACTCCATGTTTTCTCTATACTTTCCATTTGCTGTTTTTTCTGAAAGGGTATGCGGCCGAAGTATGTCCCCAAGAAGATGGACACCCCTGCCGTGCACAGTTCCGGGTCACCCTTGGACAAGGTATAGCACCCGTTAGTCTCCCGAAAGATACTAAGTGGATGGTTACCATTGTCCTGGGGAAGTAACGCAGACCAAGGCTCGGTAGCTGACCTTGAACAACGCTCCTTGGCGAGGAACAGCCACATTTACTAAGTAGTCAAAGTCCTGCATGAGACACAACTGTACTCGGCTTCTCTTGTCTGGGGCAATGCTTCCTCCATTTTCCATGCTCTTCGCCATGTGGAAAGTGCACTTTCCCACCCTGGCATGGTGCTGTCTGTCGCGGCTGATTTCTTGTGGTCGATGGATCTGTTCAGCCAGACAGAGCAGGGTAGAGCAGCATCAACGGTTTATTCTCAATTCTGTCATCCTAACTTCTTCATTGCCAGTAGATGGTTTTATTCCTTTCAGCAGCGAATTGAATGGATTAGACTGATCCTTTATTAACCCTTCATTGCAAGAGGTCTTTCTTAAGAAGACTATAATGGTCTGAAGGTAGCAGGAACATATTAATCAGTCGTCATCATAGTGTAAATTACCTTTTGTTTTATCAGCCTTGTATAGTCTATATTATCATCTTTGTATGAACGATATTGATGAGATTACCTTTGTCTTCTTCCCTTGTATTATGAGCATCGTATTAAGGCTGTATTATCATCTTTGTAAGAACAATACAATGATGTCTGCTGGGAAGCACACATAGCGTGTATAGTCCGACAAAGAAGTATTGAATCTCATAAGTTCGATATTTGTTTTGTTGACTGTACTATAACTATAGCTGTAACACTCTGTATTACATTCACTGTAAGACTGGATCTTCTCCTCGGACAGAGAGTGTTAAGAAGAATTAACTCTTCCTCATGCTGGTGATGTACGAATGGGAAGGAGTGTCTGTTGGAGAGTGATGCATGTGACAGTCAAACGTTGTAGTGGCTGTGTTTGCGTATGCCAGGGTCTGTATATAGTATGTCATCGATAGGAAAGACCGGATGCCACCATATACAGGCTTATGGAAGAACATACTTCCAGCACCCACTTAAAATTCATACCACGGCTTTGAGTTCCAACGTTGGACTCTGGGCACCCTCATCGCTCCTGCCTACTGAAACTCAGCTTCAGAAGTCCTGTCGAGTCTCATCAGTCTGATGAATTGGCAACGAGAGATACTGATGACTGTATTCAGCCACAGATCAATGGTGTCTACGTCGATTGCTTCAGATTCATGATTTTTTTTTTTTTTAATCAATGACGAGTGAAGCAGGAAAGGTACTGTACATGACTTCTGCTGACGACAATACAGTCAAGTGAGTCACCAGGAGAAGCATCGAAACACCTACATTAGATAAGCTGGACCTCAGTGATATATTTCTGTAGATTTCGTAAGTCTCGCAGTTCAGAGCAGGTAAATGAACTGGTTGTTGCAAGAAAATGTTGCATTAATAATTAGCATAAAAAAATACATGGTCATTCAAAGTGGGATTACATTTCAGTATTTAAAAGTTCTTTATCGTGTGTTTTAAAATATCAGACAAAGTGGGACTGTTGATATTTCTGCTGACTGTTGAAGAGCCTGGGAATTAGTCTTATGTAACTCCTTAAAAAAAGGGGAGGGGGCGTGCTGCCCTTATCTAAGTTGGATAAAATTGTCGGAAGTTTGACAGACTAAATTAGTTATGACTTCACAGTTCCCGACAGGATAATTAGACAACTGTTTTTAAATCTCAGACAAACCAAGACCACTCAGAAATTAAATAAAATTACCGACTATTAGAATTATGAAACAATTAAATCTGATAACATAATTTTATTTTCTAATGCTACTTCCAGACAATTTTATTCAGAGTGGAAAGGATGGCAGTGGAGTGGTTAATGAAGGCCCTATCTGACACCTCCAGTTCCAATGGTCTCGTCCAAACTGAATAGAACCGTCAAGTACCATTAAGAAAAAAGACGTCATCGGACTCACTGGGTTGAGATTTCACACGTCTTTCAAAATAATATATTACCATCAAATCCACTGAATCTTTCAGCCCGGGGAAGCAATTTATATTTTTAAACCCTTTACTTCCCGACAATTTTATTCAGCTTTTGAGTAATGTCTAGCACTAAAGGGATCAGCAAAGGCTGTATTAAACCCCTATAATTCGAAAGATCACCACTAAGGTGAAGAAAATTATCTGATAGTAGAAATATTGTAATAAAATGCGTCATCGAACTAAAGAAAATAAGGACGAAAAGTTAATCCTCATTAGAATAAAATGGTTTGATATATGCAACAATATTATTATTACAGCAAAACTCTACGTATCCTGAGAGGGTAAATGGGATTTTTTTTTTTTTTTTTTTTTGACCCGTTGTGAACGTGAAGCAGCTTCTAAGCACAATAAAACTCTTTCATGGTAATCAAAAAAAAAATAATGATGATTCCAACCACAGCACCCCTTATGTCCGCCAAAGCAGTAAGTTGCCAGAAGAACGCTCCCAACGTTTATTACTCTGGCATGGCGCGAACCCTCATTCTTCCATGTACGAAAGAACACACTCTACCGCTGTACCACAGAGACTTCACATATATATATATATATATATATATATATATATATATATATATATATATATATATATATATATATATATATATATATATATATGTGTGTGTGTGGAGCCTCTGTGGTACAGTGGTAAAGTGTGCGTTTTCGTACATGGGAGAACTGGGGTTCGCACCCCGCCAGGGTAATAAACGTTGGGAGCGTTCTTCCGCCCACGTACTCCTTTGGCGGACAGAAGGGGTGCTGTGGTTGAACCAGTGTCGAGTACTGTAAAGTAGGCCTATGCATGCCCCCAGTTTGTGTGGCCGATTACACTTGGTTCACAGACTACACACACATCCAAAGCCACTCCAACACTACAGTCACACTTACAAGCACTTCTCACCCTACATACAATCTCTGCCAGACAGCCTTAGCCACTTGGTTGAGATACATTGGCTGTATCGTCCCGGCTTCTGTCGGGATAGGCTGGGCCTGCAGTGGACACTCAAGCGGCTGATGATGTGTGTGTAGTCTGTGAACCAAATGTAATCGGCCCGCGCAAGCCGACTGGGTGCAAGCATACTTTATAGTATGCGACACTGGTTCAACCACAGCAACCCTTGTGTCCGCCAATGCAGTACGTGGCCTGAAGAACACTCCCAAAGTTTATTACCCTGGCGGGGTGCGAACCCTCGTTCTTCAGTGTACGAAAACGCACACTTTACCACTGAGGCTCATATATATATATATATATATATATATATATATATATATATATATATATATATATATATATATATATATATTTCATCCATTCATGGTAGTGAATGGTTGCGACAATCATTCACGCACTTGATGTAATGCCGCCTACTTCCTCTTTCAATTTATCATTTTTTTTCTGTCTGCCCTACTCTCTTCCCATTGCACCCAACCTTCCTGTCACTGTAATTATTCCTCCTTCCACTTTAGGTGGTTCCACCCTGAGTGACAAGCCCAATATTTTCCTATACTGCAAGAAACCATTTACAGAAATGGGTGGCAACCACATAACCAAATTAAGAGGTGATGTGGAGCCTATCATAATGGCCCTGTTAACTGAGTACAGAGACGCAAATGAACCAAACCTCCACACTCTTTCCCGCACCTTTCTGTGGCGAGGCGCTGTCTTCCTCAAGGGAATATAGGTTCACTGCACGGAATGACTCTGCAGGGGCGGTTGCTTGCCTTTGATTGACGGATCTACTCGGCCAGACAGACCAGGGTTGCTCAACAACAGCAACAACAATTTCTACTCATGCAAACACATGCAGTTCTTCACCTCGAAGCCGCAGTTGCCTGAAAACCTTTATTTACAACTAGGCATCCATAATCTTCATTATTTGGACAGCAGTTTCTCTGTCACAATCTTCAATATTTTGATAGCAATTTGGCCATCGATACCCCTCAATACTCCTCACAGCTCCCTCTCATTTGTGCCAGCTTCGATCTGTACCCTGGCAGTTCGTCAATATTTGGAATTGCTTACTTGCTGGCTCAGGATGCCTGTAATTTGTTTGTTCCATCTTTAATTTACTTGAGGACTGGGATTTCTCGATGTACTGGCGCTTCTGAGGAAGTTTGAGAGATTGGTGCTTGTGTGGGTTTGATGATGTGAGTGTTGGTATGGTGGTGTGGTTTGCGATGGTGGTATGGTGGTGTGGTAGGGTTGTAACGGTAGTTGCCATCGTGGTTGTGATGATGGTGTGTAGTTGTGATGTTGGTCTGATGGAGCAATGATTGGTGAGGTGTAATATGTTTATGAAGGTGGTGTGGTTGTTGTGGTGTCTTTGCTGTGGTATGGTTGTAAAGCTGCTGGTGATATGACACAATTCTGATGCCGGTGTGACCGGGTAATAAAGACGCAAATGAGGTGGTGTGGTTATTTGGTGCGTGTGAGTCTTGCACCTTGGGTTGTATGGCCTAGTTGTGGTGAAAATGTAGAGCCGGGTGTGTGGTTGTGTTAGATTAATGCTGTGGTGATCTGGTGTTCATGTGGTAGTGGTGGCGGTAGTGCTGTGTTGGTGTGATTCAAGTGCTGGTGTACTGCGGCTAGTATGGTGTGTTGCTGATGTGGTATGGTTATGATTATGGAAGTGACTAGGTGTGTGTGTGTGTGTGTGTGTGTGTGTGTGTGTGTGTGTGTGTGTGTGTGTGTGTGTAATACATTAATGCTGGTGTGACTGTAGGCTTAGGTGTAAATAAGTGCCACTGTTTAGAGTGTGGTTGTGGTGAGGTGTGGTTATATTGAGATGTGGTTGTGGTGAGGTGTGGTTATATTGAGATGTGGTTGTGGTGAGGTGTGGTTATATTGAGATGTGGTTGTGGTGAGATGTGGTTATATTGAGATGTGGTTGTGGTGAGGTGTGGTTATATTGAGATGTGGTTGTGGTGAGGTGTGGTTATACTGAGTTGTGGTTGTGGTGAGGTGTGGATGTGGTGAGTCGTGGTTGTGGTGAGGTGTGGTTATATTGAAATGTGGTTGTGGTGGGGTGTGGTTATATTGAGATGTGGTTGTGGTGCGGTGTGGTTATATTGAGATGTGGTTGTGGTGAGGTGTGGTTATATTGAGGTGTGGTTGTAGTGAGGTATGGTTGTGGTGAGGTATGGTTGTGGTGAGTTGTGGTTGTGGTGAGGTGTTGTACTAAAGTGTGGTTGTGGTGAGGTGTGGTGAGGTGTGGTTGTGATGAGGTGTGGTTGTACTGAGGTGTGGTTGTATTGAGGTGTGGTTGTACTGAGGTATGGTTGTGGTAAGGTGTGGTTGTATTGAGGTGTGGTTGTATTGAGGTGTGGTTGTATTGAAATGTGACTGTGGTGTAGTGTGGTTGTGGTGAGGTGTGGTTGTTTGGAGGCGTGATTGTGGTAAGGTGTGGTTGTGGTAAGGTGTGGTTGTGGTGAGGTGTGGTTGTAATGAGGTGTGGTTGTGGTAAGGTGTGGTTGTCATGAGGTGTGAATGTGGTAAGGTGTGGTTGTACTGAAATGTGATTGTGGTGAGGTGTGGTTGTGGTGAGGTGTGGTTGTGGTGAGGTGTGGTTGTGGTGAGGTGTGGTTGTACTGAGGTGTGGTTGTATTGAAATGTGATTGTGGTGAGGTGTGGTTGTACTAAGGTGTGGTTGTTCTGAGGTGTGGTTGTGGTGAGGTGTGGTTGTACTGAGGTGTAGTTGCGGTGAGGTGTGGTTGTACTGAAGTGTAGTTGTATTGAAGTATGGTTGTGGTGAGGTGTGGTCGCGGTGAGGTGGTTGTGGTGGGGTGTGGTTTTATTGAGGTGTGGTTGTGGTGAGGTGTGGTTGAGGTAATGTTCTTGATAAAATTGTTGCTTAATTAATTATGGTTTCTGTATGGTAGTTGTGGTTGTTTATAATGAGGTGTGATTGTAGGCAGTGGTAGTTGTTGCGTTAATGGTTGCAGCTGTTGTTTTTGTGTGGTTGTTGCTGTGGCTGTAATGCTTGTTATAGCTGGACTGGGTTAGCTGTGTGACTGTAGCTGTGGGTCGGTAGTTACGTGGCTGGACTTTCGTGGCTGTCTGGTTATGCGTAGTCCTGATAGTATGGTTCTGCTTGTGGCGATAGTGGTTGTAGTAATAACGGCCATGGTTGTTATTATGCTTGTTGTTGTAATGTCCCCACCCCCCACCCCCCGCCTTTATGTTAGCAGCGCTGTAATGAAAAACAAACATACGAACCATTATGGAAAATTTTCGCTCGCATGCACAACTTTTGGCGGAGATGTAAAATTGGCAAGGTCGCGAAAATTTAACTCCCACGAATTCTGTATTGGGAGCGTGAATTTGGTTGTGGTTGTGGTTGTGGTTGTGGTGATTGTTGGTGTGGTGTGATGGTAGTGGTGACTGTGGTGATGCTTTAGTTGGTGGTGATGGTAGTGGCAATTTGCGTTAGTGGTAGTTAGTATTGTTTTGATGGTGGTGGTGGTTGTGGTTGCTGTACTGGTTGAGCTGTTGTAGGTATGTAGTTATGGTTGTGGTGTTGTATGTAGTAATAGTGGTACTTCTGGTGGTGGATGTGGTAGTAGCTGTGGGTAGTGGTGGTGGTAGTTCTGGTTGTGTTCTGTACACCGCTGCCATTACTACCACTACCATAACCATCACCAAACACAACATCTACTGCTACCACTCCTGCTACCGCAGTGATTACTACCACAACTACCATTACTACCACAACCACCATACTACCACAACCACCATACTACCACAACCACCATATTACCACAACCACCATTACTACCACAACCACCTCTGCCACCACAACTACCATTCTTACAACAACCACCATTACTACCACAACCACCATTACCACCACAACCACTATTACTACCACAATCATCATTATTAAAACATCCATTATTACCAACACAACCACTTTTACTACAATAACCACCATTATTAAAACATCTACCATTATTACCACAGCCACCACTACCACCACAACCATCATAATTAAGACATCCACCATTATGCCACAACCACCATTGATACCACAACCACCACTACTACCACAGCTACTATTTCTACCACAACCACCATTGCTACCACAACCACCACTACTACCACAATCACCACGACTACCACAATCACCACGACTACCACAACTACCACTATAGCCAGAGCCAACATAATCACTACCACCACTGCCTACACGCTACTACCATCACCGCAATCGTTTCCACCATTACTATAACTACCACCATCACCACAATTATTTCCTCCATCACCACAACTACCACCATTACAACTACCACTATCAAAACAACCATCAAGCGCCTTAAGAAAAGACCATGAAGACGAAGAAAAAAGTAGAACAACAACAAGTTATGTAAATGAAGGTACTGTAAAAGGAGGAGGAGGAGGAGGAGGAGGAGGAAGAGGAGGAGGAAGAGGAGGAAAAACGATGATGAAAGGTGAGGGACAAGGGAGGAAGAAGAAGGAGTAGGAGACGAATAAGCAATAGTAATAAAAGTCTAAGAAAGAGGAGGAGGAGGAGCAGAGAAGGAGGAGGAGAAAGAAGAGGAATAGGAGGAGGAGGAGAAAGAGGAAGAGGAGGAGGAGCAAAGGAAGGAAGAAGAAGAGGAGGAGGAGGAGTAATATAGGTCTCAGTGGTAAACTGTATCGATTACTGTCACTCTCCCTTCCTCCCTTCTCTTCCCTCCCCTCCCTTCCCTTCCTCCCTTCCGCCTTCCTCTTTCTCTTCCTCCTTCTCTCCTTTCCTTTTTCTTCCTCTCTCCTTCTCTTTCCTTCCCTTCCCTTCCCTTCCCTTCCCTTCCCTTCCCTTCCCTTCCCTTCCTCCTTCTCTTCTTCCGTTCTCTCCCCTTCCCTTCCCTTCTCTTCCTCCCTTCGTCTTCACTTCCGTTCTTTCCTTCTTTTTCCTCCTTCTCTCTTTCCCTCCCTCCCTTCTTTCCTTCCTTCCTTCCTTCCTTTTCTCCTTTCCTCATTCTTTTCTTCTCTTACTGTGTCGTTCTTTCCCTTCTTTTCTCCCTACCTTCCCGTTCCCTCCTCCCTTTCCATCCTTTCCCCTCCCTTCAGTTTCCATCCTTACCCATCTCTTCTCTCTCTCTCTCTCTCTCTCTCTCTCTCTCTCTCTCTCTCTCTCTCTCTCTCTCTCTCTCTCTCTCTCTCTCTCTCTCTCTCTCTCTCTCATTTCGTCTGCTTCTGTTTTTATCCTCTCGTTCCTTCATTCCTTCTGCCGTTCTCCATCCGTTCTAACTTCTCTTTCTCTTTTTCTGTATTCTTTTCTTTATCTTCATCTCTTCTCTCTCCCTCCCTCCCTCCCTCCATCTTTTCCATTCTTCTCTCTTTCCTTCCTTCCTCCTCTATTCCCTCGCTCCTTTCACTCTTCCAATTCCTTTCAAACTTCTTTCTTTATTATTTCCTTCCTTCCTTCCTTGCTCCTCCTTTTTTCCTTCCTACCTTCCATCCTCTTCCTTTTGTCCATCCTTCCTTCTTTCCGTCCTTCCTTCCATTTTTGCTGTCTAGTGGTGTGTGTGTGTGTGTGTGTGTGTGTGTGTGTGTGTGTGTGTGTGTGTGTGTGTGTTTGTGTGTGTGTGTGCGCATAAAGGTTCTCCTGTTGCCTGTGCGTGTTAATATGTTCGTGTGACTGAGCCTTGAAGTGCGGCTGTGCGTATACATGTGTGTGTGGGTGTATGCGTTGATGTATGTGCAGGTATCCGTGTGTCTAAATTTTGGTGCTCGTCTGTTCGTCTATGTATGTGCGTGGCTTTTGAATTACATAATGTGCATCTCCTGGAATGTAAGAAAGTACACAGGATCGAAAAATATTTTGCGTGACAGCGCATTGTTACCTCCGCCAACGAAGTTGGAGAAGGTTATGTATTCACCTACGTTTGCCTGTTTGGTTTTTGTTTGTCCACACGATATCTCCATAAGTTCTGGATGAATTTCAATGAAATTTTGTGGAACGGCGGGCCATGGGCCAAGAAGGAATTGTTCGAATTTTGGGACGAATCGGGATCCGGATCCAGTTCCTGCAATGGCATTGGCGGAGGTATGCGCTCTCTGGGTGCTTTCTAGTTTATGATGTTACGTATTTGTGTGTGTGTGTGTGTGTGTGTGTGTGTGTGTGTGTGTGTGTGTGTGTGTGTGTGTGTGTGTCTATTGGCTTGTAATGTATCTGTGAATGATTTGTAGTAGTAATTGTAGTAGTAGTAGTAGTACTTGGAGTAGTAGTAGTAGCAGTAGTAGCAGTAGCGGAAATAACAGTACTAGCCATCATCACCATTATCATTTAATAGTCATTTACATAGCTACGTCCTATACAATTTGGAAAAATGGGAACATCTTTTAGTACTGATGAAACTACTTTCCCAAGGCTGTAGCCTAACATTCGTATAATAGTAGTAGCAGTAGCAGCAGCAGCGGCAGCTACGGTGGTGACCATGGCGACAACAGCAGCAACAGCATTTTTATTTGTATTATTGTGCGCCCTCGTCTCACCTCCTGCCACGTCTTAAGCGACACACACACACACACACACACACACACACACACACACGTCGCCACTCTGGGACTAATTTGAAGCTGTCCGTGCTGGACTATCTCTTTCTGAACTGGTGAGATGGTCTTGGCGTGGATGGCTCCAAGACATGTTTGTGAGTCTTGTGGAGGACCAAAACACTGTTTTAATCAATGCGCTCTCATAACTTTTCTTTTTTTTTTTTAACCTCCGCAAGGAGGTTCGGGTTTAGGCACGGTTTGTTTGTCATTTTGTCTATCTGTTAGTAAGATGATGACAAATCTGTAAGATGGATCTACACTAAATCTGGAATATGACTGAGGACAATGAGAGGAATAAGTGAATACCTTTTGGGTGAAAGGAGTCAAAGGTGAAAGGAAGGAGTATGGTACTGTTTTGGCGGAGGTATGGCAGTCTGAGTGTCCTTATATCTTATTATTGGTACCACCTAGATTCTGTTCGGTTTATGAAAGACGTTTCGAACTGGAGTTAAACGTAACCTTCATTTAAAGCTTCGTTAATAAAAATCTGTCCTAAGTTTAATAAAATCGTCTGGTGGTAGCAGGAATATAACATAAATACTCTATCAACTTGAAGGGGTTAATGAACGTTACTGTTCCTCTCCCCAGCCAGAATCAGTCCCGAAATTTTTCAGTTAATCTCGTCAATACGGTGACGTATTTTTACAGTTTATTACCACCACACGATTTCATTTAACATATGAAACATCTCTTGCACCAGTTCGAAAAATGTATCCTAAAACTGCATAAAATAATCTGGAGGCAGCAAGAATGAAAAAAAAAAAAAAAAAACTAAGTGATGGGAGCGAAATGCTTACCCATTCAGTCCGTGACTTGTATACATCTTTTTATTCATATTTCCAGACGATTTGACTCTGCTAAAGATGTATTTTTCCGAGGGAGCTGATCCATCCATCATTACCCTCTTCTTGCCTAGGCGGCCTTCCTAAAACAAATGAAATGGTCTGTTAGTAGAAAGAATAAAAAATAAAAAATAAAAAAAAAAAAAGGGGGGGAGGCACTCAGTGGCAACCCGTGTCCACCAACTGGTCTAAGGGCCAAATATTTGACACTGTCCTGTGACCTTGGCCTTCGACAGATTACCCTCAAAATCGAATAGCTTCATTCCTGCCTAATCCCAAACACTTCCATCCACTTTGATTCAAATCATATCAGACATGTTTGAATTTGCCCAGCAACCTTGACCTTTGACATTTCTCTGTGACTTCTCTTTTGACCTTTCACTATGACCTTCACCTTAGACTGCTTGTTCTCAGAACTTAATCTCTCAGTCCTTGTTTTAACCTGAGCCCATTCACAAAGTTTATTCTACATCAGATAAAAACTTTAATTTGACCTTGCCATGTGACCCTAACATTTGACCTATTGTTCCCAAAAAGAATAGGTCAATTTCTTGGATGATCCTTAGCTCATCCACCAAGTTTGTTCCAAATCCGATCAAAATTGTTATTTTTATTTTGTTCACACACTGATACAAGTGCTGAGCATTGACCTTGTCCCGTGGCTTAAACTCTTGACTGATTATTCTCAGAACTGAATTCCTTCGTTCTTGCCTGACCCATCACTCATTGATCAGGTTTAGTTCAAGACTGATCAGAAATGTCTAAGTTAACTTTGCCCTGTGACCATGGCGCTTGATTTTTTTCAAGCACATACCCCCCCTCCCACCTCCCTGCACACCTAATCAAGTGCATTACGGCCTGCACCCCATCTTTTCTTTTAAAGATGGGCGTAAGGGGAACGTCTTGAGGACACATAACCTGGGCCCTCCAGATTCCTTGCACAGGTCTCATTGAAATCTCTTGATGTTTTACTTTTTCTTTATTTAAAAAAAAAAAAAAAGAAAGAAAGAAAAAAGAAAGAACAAAGTACTTAAGACAATATTCTCTCTATTAAAAGGTACCAGCTCACTATACGACACATAACTGTGTGAAACTTCACGGCTTTATAGTGAATACTTTCTGAGTTCTGGCCCGGAAACGAAATCTCTACAACCGGCCAGCCGCACTGCCGCCCAGCACTACAGACGGACACCTATTGATCCCAGTGATAACAACACCCTCCTCTGACTTTGCCAGGTGGAGGGTAAAAATCATTTATCCTTTCGTGATCCTCAACCCATCCATAAAGTGCCATGAAAATTGGGTCAAAACTGTATTTTGTTAAAGCACACACACACACACACACACACACACATCAAAACATGACACTTGTTATCGCCTCAAGGCTGGGTGTTACACACGCTGTAGCTAAGAAAATGAAGGGGCAAGAAAGCCACTCTAGTTAACCACTTCACTCCGATGACATACGTGATGTATGATGCTACCATCAGGCAGTTTATTTATCGCTGTTTGTATTAGTAAAACAGGAGAAAACATTCTATCCTTTATTATCCTCTTCATCACAAGAGGTGTGCCATGTCATTAGTAAATTCATCAGGCGGTAGCAAAAAAAAAAAAAAAAAAAAAAAAAAAAAAAACGCAACTGGATGGAAGAAGTTTATCATCCCCTTATGCATGAGAGATAGTATGGGTCACAAAAGTATCGGTGCACAATATGCGTGAAACATTTGGGACCACAGAATGAAGGTCACTGAAATATTAGTGTCCGACCTACCACACGTTGGTAGCCCTGATGTCGGCAGGTGTCATATATCGCCAACTAGCAATATCCTCTTGCAGACATATAGCAAATGTTATGCTTATATAAACAGACATTGTTCATACACAATGACACGTTGGTATTGTCAGCAGTTGTTCGAATGTTTTCGGTAGGCTTCGGACCCCTGTGCCCCGATGCTTCTCTGACCCATAGCACAGCAACCCCTTCAGGATTTTGTCTTTTATTCTTGCCACTACCAAACCATTTTATTCATCTTAGATAAATTAGGCCATGAAAGTGTTAATGGTGACTCTTTCTAACCCGGCCACAACATATGGTTTTCCGATGTATACAAAACCATCTGGAGGTAGGAAGAATAAAGAGCAAAAATCCTCATCGGGCGAAAGGAGTGCACATGCTTATTTTAACATCTTCCTCTAAAGTTACTCATTGAACTTTCAGTAAATGCGATGGCACTGTATGTGGTAAAGAGGTGATATTTACTGTGGCAATGGCGTGCTTTATCGTTGACCGGAAAACTGGGTAATTCAGGGTTAAATGTCAAGGCATACTTTCTCAAATATCGTCGTTTCATATTGGAGTATGCGAGGATGTATATGGTGAACTCTAGCTCAAATGGTATTATTATTATTATTATTATTATTATTATTATTACTACTACTACTACTACTACTACTACTACTACTACTATTATTATTATTATTATTATTATTATTATTACTGATACCATCATCAGGTCAGTGATAAAACTGAGAAGTGTGACATTTTCGTTAGTTCTCCCTCATGCCTCGTTACGAGATTCTAAGTGTTGTCATTCGCAGCGCCTGTCTGTATCTGTCAGTCTGTCTGTTTCTGTATCTGTCTTGTTTGTCTCTTCGTCTGGCTGGCTGGTCAGTTTTTCTTCATTTATCTGTTTGTCATCAGACTTCGCCGACATGACTGGACTGGATACAAAAAAAAAAAAAAGAATTAAAAAAAAAAAGATCTGGGTACATGTTTGTCTGCAAATAAAGAAAAAACAGAAAAAAAAATAAGATATGGATCTATTCCGCTTTCTCCTGCGTCAAAGCCCCCCCCCCCCACCTCTTACAACCATTCGCATAAGTAGACAAATAAATAAAAACAATTAATTAATTAATACTTATCCTAGTACATTCAGTAGTTATCAACATAAAATCATCGGGAAAATTTTTGCCTTGGGAATGCAATAAAATGAATGTCACGGAACGAGGTCAGACTTCCCCAAATATTCGGTTCTGAATGTTGGCTAATCTCACTTTGGTGCGGTTTTCCTCTCGCTCTCTCTCTCTCTCTCTCTCTCTCTCTCTCTCTCTCTCTCTCCACAGTCACACATATCTTCCTAATACCAACTAGTTCTCTGACTCATCCACACTCAGTCACATTCACTCACTCGCTCTCACTCACTCTAATTCACTGATGCCCATCCGCTGACACCCACACACTCACTCTTACACTCAGTTTTTTCACTTTCAGTCTCATTCGTACTATTGTTCTAACATTTAGTCTGTCTCACACTCATACGCAGTTACTATCACTCACACTTCTCTCACACCTACTGTACTATCTCATACACTAACTTTCACAACCACTCACACTAATACACGTTTTTTTTTTTTTTTCACGTTTCCTTACATTATTTCAAGCGCACGGCACTCACATTATCACTCACTCGCTCTCACATATTCACTCGAGCTCTCACTTTCTCTCATTTCCTTACACACCATTACTCGCTTAGTCACACTCAGTTCGTGCCCTCATTCGAAAACTCTCAAAATACTCTATTATTATTATTATTATTATTATTATTATTATTATTACTACTACTACTACTACTACTACTACTACAAATACCACTACTACTACTACTACCTATAATACTGCTACAACTACTAATACTAATACTAATACTATAATTAATAACACCATTATCATTACTATCACTACTGCACTTCCACCAACGAAGTTGAACAAAGGTTATGTATTCACCCGAGTCTGTTTCCGTACAAGGTATCTTAAAAAGTTGTAATCGGATTACAATCAAATCTGGCCGATTGGTGGACAGTGGATCAAGGAAAGGTTGACTAGATTTCGTGTTGGATTCAGATTCGGATGTAGGATTGAATCATAAATTATGTTATCATATGCGGAGATACGCACTCTTTTAGATTGTAACAGGGCCCACTAACGCCATAAAGTAAACTGATTGTGTGAGGCCGTAAAAGTATTCGCCTGGTTGGAAAGGAGAATTACAGCAGTAAAACATAAATTTTAATGTCGTTGGCAAAGGCATGCGCTCTTTGAGTGCTTTCTAGTTATTTATACCATAATCACCACTGAGAAGGGAGAGCGGGTGTCGTGTTTCCACCTGTGTGTGTGTGTGTGTGTGTGTGTGTGTGTGTGTGTGTGTGAATATAAACAGATTTCATCTGTTTTGAACCATATATAGAGGAAATGTTGAGGGGCAGCCAATCAGTAAGACTACAGTATTTTAGATCAATTAGGCTGAGGTCAGCGTCGCAAGGCAAGGCCAATCTTTGACAGAGCAACATCAGTTTTAACGTTTTTTTATCCAATTTACACGTAATTCGGGAGAAGATTTGAGGGTTTTGTAAGAAAAGAATAAAGTGATGTAATTTTGAGAACAGTCAAGCGTTAGGGTCACAGGGTAGTGTCAGATTTCGACCTGTATGTGGCGTGTCCTGGCAAAATGACTCAGATAATTTTGACCCATTCCTTTCCCAATATGGTGGACGGGTTGATGAATATATATATATATATATATATATATATATATATATATAATATATATATATATATATATATATATATATATATAATTAGAATAGTGGATCGAAGGTGAAGGTGAAAGGACAGGTTCAGGTTTTGTTGCCTCTATCAACTTTTACCTTTCCTTCTTGCTGGAAGTGTGCTCTTACGCAGCCTGTCCCAAAGAAGAGTGACCATTCCCAGCCCTGTAACTATCGCCCAATTGCTTTAACGTCCTTTATTTCACATGATTTATAGTTTGTTCTTAACAAACAAAAAAATAAATAAATCAAGCACCTTTCCTATCACAACCTTCTTTTTGATGGTCAGTATGGGTTCCGCCAGGGACGCTCCACTGGCGATCTTCTCACGTACACTACTCTTCAGACTCCTGGTCATCCTCCTTTCGGAACTTTGGCAAAAGCTTTGCCATTGCACTTGACATTACGAAGGCTTTCAGTCGAGTCTGACATAAATCTTTAATTTCCAAACTGCCCTCTTACAGTTTCTATCCTTCTATCTGTACATTCATCTCTGGCTTCCTTTCTGGTCGTTCTGTAGCTGCTGTTGTAGACGGCTGCCGCTCGTCTCCTAGAGCTACCAATACTGGCGTTCCTCAGGGCTCTGTCCTATCACCAACTCTCTTCCTTCTATTCATCAGTGACCTTCTAAGCTGTACATCTAACTTTGTCCACTCATGCGGTGATGACTCCACCCGTCACCTTTCCATTCGCTTCCCGCAGCGTCCATTTCAGCAGTTACTTCAACAAACAAGGGATGAGGCCATGGCACACCTAATGTCTGACTTGGCTCGTATCTCTGATTAGGGTAAGAGTAATCTTCTTTTTAGTGCACCAAAAACTCAGTTCATGCATCTCTGAACTCGACAAAATCTTCCACAGGAGTATCCTCTAATTTTTAACAATATCCAACTTAATCCTGCCTCGTCTTTAAACATACTTGAGATTCATTCTTTTGGGATTCATCTTGGAAAGATTATATTACCTCTCTTGTAAAATTTGCATCCAAGAGATTAGGTGTGCTACGCCGACTCCGTGCCTTCTTTACCCCAGCACTGTTGTTGACTTTATACACGGGTTTTATTCGCCCCTGTGGGAAGCCTCCCCACATGTGTAGGGAGGCTCCCCACATACAACTCTTCTCAACATGGCGGAGTCAAAGGCTTTTCGTCACATAAACTCTCCTCCTCTTACTGGCTCCCTTCAACTTCTGTCTTTTCGCTCACTTTTGCGTCTTTATCACTTTTATATCGCAACTTCAATGGTCACTGCTCCTCTGAACTGTCTGTTTGCATCCCCGCACCACTATACAGTAGTGGGGGCGTAGCACACGTCTAGCAATAAACTCTCATCCCTTTTCTGTCCAATTCTCTAATGCAAGAGTTAACCGTTACTCCCAGTCCTTCATGTATGTAACATGTCAACTCCGGAACTATCTTCCTCTGTCTGCATTTCCTGCTGTCTATGATCTCTAGTCTTTCAAACGCAGTTTGTCCAGGCATCTCGAAATGAGCAGAACTTGAATTTGGCACTCTGTTAACTTGTTTTTGTTTTTTCTTGAAGAGAACAATTTGTGGGCTCCTGGCCTTTGTTTCCAGTTTCCTTGCATTAAAGAATATGTAGTCTTGGTCCTATTTCCACCAGACTGTCTGGAAGGATTGAATATTAGGGAAACACAAAGGGATTACATTTTGAGAAGAAGTAGTCCTATGTCAAGATCACGGTGAAAAGTCAAATGCCAAGGTTACTGCAGGGTCATTTCAAACAGCTCTGATCTGTTTTGAACCAAACTTGTTGGAAGGACGAAGGGTCAGGCAAGGACTGTGGGATTTATTTTTGAGAATAATCAGTCAAAGTTCAGGGTCACAAGGATAAAGTCAAAGTTAGCCCCATGTGTCTGTGTGAACCAAATAACTAAAACTGTAATTATCTTATTTGTATCAAACTTAAAGGATGAGTTGAAGGTCACTCAAAAGTTTGGCTTAATGTTTTTAGAACAATAGGTATGGGTTAAGGCACTTTGTTAAGGTCTTCTTAAACAGTTTATTCAGTGCAGACTGAACTTTGTGGAAGGTTTGAGTTAAAACCAAGGATAAAGACGTTCGAAATTAAGAACAGTCAATCAAAGGCCAAGGACACAGGAAAGTTCAAAGGTCCAAGTCACTGGGCAAATTCAACTCAAACAGTTTTTATCCCATTTTAGCCATAGTTGTTGGAAGTGTTAAGGATTAGGCAAGAAAGAAGTCGTTCGATTTTAGCAGTACTCTGTCGAAGGTCAAGGTCAGTTTGTGGGCACAGGTGTTGCACTCACTGAATGTTCTATCTTGTTGTTGTTGTTGTTATTATTATTATTATTAGTATTATTATTATTATTATTACCTTTATTATTATTATTATTATTGGTGGTAGGTGGGGGCGCTCACCATCCACTCACTTGATGTAGTGCTGCTGTCAGGTTTCTGCTCTTTCCTCTCCTCCATCCTTCTTTCCTTCCATCCTCTACTGTCTTTCTTTCCTTCATTCTTTCCTCTTCCCTCTGCCTGTGGGTGACTTTACACTGGGTGACAAGCCAAGTGGTTTCCTGTACACCCGGAAACCATTTACTACGCTGGGTGGTAACCATATAACCGAATTATGGCGCCTGGTGGTTTAGTGGGTAATTACGGCGCTTCAATCGGATTGAGCCGGTGAAGGTTTATATCCAAAGGGTGGTTGGAGTTTATTGCTCACGTATTGCCACTCAGGGATGAGTGAGGCTGGTCACTCTCATCTTAAATGTCAGGACCAATTTGCCTAGCCCCGGGCTCCTACGCTTCCGATGGGGCAACGGAGGATTGGATGATGGATGGATGGATGGACTATTATTATTACTGATGTTTTGTTAGTAGTAATAGTGGTGTTAGTAGTAGCAGTAGTAGTAGTAGTAATTGGAACAGGAGGAGGACGAGGAGATCATCACAATCATCATCATCATCAGTAATGAAATTTAGGCTTTAATAAATAACGCTTCCCTGGTGGGGACGATGAAAATGATCATCATCTATATCCTTTACCAACTAAGACACGGAGTGAGAAGGTAATGATAGTACATATGACAGTGGTAATGCATCATCACCATTATCATTATCAAATGCATCATCATCATCATCATTGTTGTTATTATCATCTCGCGCCTTGCACTTGTTGGTAATGGCTTTGTGAATGTGATGGTGATGTTGATGAGGAGGAAGTTGCATCATCGTCGCCATTATCGTCACCATCGTCAAAATTGTCGTTCTTTTAGCAGTGGGCTTATGATGATGATGATGATGGAGATGGTGATAATGATGACATCGGAATCTGTAATTATCATCAGACAAATACCTGGCATGAGACAGAACAGAGGAACAAGGGATTATTTGGACAAAAATAATCCAGTAATGGTAGTGCCATAAATGTTTGAAATATTTCCGAGGTAAACGTTTTATAATTGGTGCTGAGAAATACGAGACATTATTGTGTGCGTTCCTATTGCTGCATGTGTGCGCTGTTAATGGCTGTGTGCGTTTGTGTGCACTTGTGCTTTAGGGTTTATGTGTAAGTGTCTGGAGTGTTGGGCGATGTGTGTGTGAGTGTGTGTGTGTGTGTGTGTGTGTGTGTGTGTGTGTGTGTGTGTGTGTGTAAACAGTCATGTATGCGCTTTACATTTATGATCGCTGTTACCTGTCACGCAATAATTGTGTACATGCATACGCTGTTACGCAAACATACACAGGTGATACACAGGGACGCACACACACACACACACACACACACACACACACACACACACACACACACACACACACACACACACACACACACACACACACACTGTACTAAGTTGGTGATTTTAATACTGCAAGTTCGAATCCTGGTGCATGAAGGCAAGATTGTATTGTGATTTAGTGTATGTTGTGCCCACCTCCAGTACTCGGTCACGTGTACAGTATAATATAGCCCTGTGTTATCTCCTTTAGCCTGAACAGTCATTTCTTACTACCAGGAGCTCACATTAAGTCTCTCTCTCTCTTTCTCTCTTTGGCATACACGCGAGATGATATGCGTGCAAGCAGAAACATACACATACGCACACGCACAGATACACAAAGAATTCATGCATTATCAAACAAGGGCAATACTTACACGGTCAGTCAAAGGGCACTCTCAAATGCGCACAAGAACATGAACAAGACATACCCACAGTACATATACATACAGGTATTAAAATTCCACTTCTAAAATACACATACACAGGTGCGCGCGTGCAAGCATTTTCTTACAAATATACTCACTCACTTTACATTCAGCGACAACTTCCAATGGCACACTCACACCCATTCAATAACACCAACAAATCTGCACGTATTTATTGTCACGTTCTTATTCACTGCAACAAGTATAAGCAATAAGTTTCTCAATCATCACCCACTAACTCAGAACACACATACACAAGCATACCAACTCATATGATATATTATAATTATTAACTAATTTAGATCTCTCTCTCTCTCTCTCTCTCTCTCTCTCTCTCTCTCTCTCTCTCTCTCTCTCTCTCTCTCTCTCTCTCTCTCTCTCGCATCAGTGAACAAGGGCGCTACGCACACTGAGTGTTATATTTATGCAAAGACTCCTCGACTTGCAAGCACACACACTTGCACACGGAAGCTCTCTCTCTCTCTCTCTCTCTCTCTCTCTCTCTCTCTCTCTCTCTCTCTCTCTCTCTCTCTCTGTACCTACTTCTTGCGAACATAAATACATACACATTCAAATACACATCCAAGTTCTATTTGCACACACACACACACACACACACACACACACACACACACACACACACACACACACACACACACTTTTCTGATGGCGTGGTTAATATAACAGTGAACTCCCAATCGAAATGACGGAGTTCGAGCCAGCTGTGAGCCTCGTTGTTGGTGTGGGGCAGGTGAGTTCTCCCACGTTAGATGTAACTCAAAGTGCACCCTGGTGGGAGATCCGCACCGGCATGAAGCTCAGCGGGGTAAATGTTAGGCGATCTATCCTCTTTTGCCTTGGTCTTAACTTCTGCCTCATTGAAGCTTGGTAATGCATCAGTACTTCTCAGGGTAACCATGGTCATCCAGTTGAAGCCCTTCGTTTGAGCACTTGATATACCCTTGAATAATTTTAGCTATTGACTGCAGTTAACATACCGAAAGATAAATCTGTGATTACTGTACACCTATTTGAATAAAACTGCCTCTACTTATTGCACGTACAAAATGCATATACATACGTAAACGTGCCTCCACACACACACACACACACACACACACACTAAAGAACATTCCGTAGTCAGAACAAGAACTGGCATTTCCTACTGTTCCTCTAATATTGCCTGAGTATTACTGGGGTATCGGGGCAAATCACAGGAAGTAACCTAATATTGGCAGTGCGGCGAGTAATGTTGATGCTCTGGGGTACAGTTATGGCAACGCGTAACAATCTACCCATTACCGATGTTGCTCTTATGATGATGATGATGATGATGATGATGATACTATGTTTCTTTATAAGGTGGGCGGTAATGTTTTTGGTTGTATATGTCTGTTTCTGTCTGTGTGCGTTTGTTCATTTGTTCAGTCTCTAAAATGGGAAAGCTTTGGACTAGATTGTTCCTGTGTGTGTGTGTGTGTGTGTGTGTGTGTGTGTGTGTGTGTGTGTGTGTGTGTGTGTGTGTGTGTGTAGCTTTTGACTTACCGTCAGGTTGCCTTGTTGAGGTCATGGGTCAAAGGTCAAGGTCAAGTAAATAGTAAAGAAATGTACCCCAAACAGACGGTAGGCTCCAGCCAGCAGTCGTTATTACCTCGCCCGGACGGAGTCCGGCGAGTTAATTGTTTTTGGTCGACTTTGTATGTTTCTTTGTTAGCAAAATTAAGGAAAAACGCGTGAATGAAATTACATGAAACTTTCAGGATATTTGTCCCAAAAGGACATGATTAAATTTTGAAGGTAACAGTGTCCCTGGAAGGTCAAAATCATGGGCAAGAATTTTCAGATGGCTATAACTTGAAATGGGTTGAAGATAGAGATACTATTATCAACATACAGGAACTCCCATATGGGCTATCAGTTGGCACCAAAACCGTTGACCTTGAGTGTCCTTGAAAGGTCAAAGTCAAGGTCACGGATACTCAGGGGGCTATAGCCTAACTCGAAACTGGTTGCAGATAGATATTTACTATTATTAATATAAAGGAAATCCCATATGGGCTTTTAATTGGCACCATGACATTTGACCTTAGGTGACCTTGAAAGGTCTAATTCAAGGTCACGGTTATTCAGGGGGCTAAACTCGAAACTCGTTGAAGATAAAAAGATATTTATTGTTATCAGCATATTGGAAGTCCCATATGGGTTTTAGATTTGTACCTTGACCTTTGACCTTCAGTGACCTTGAAAGATTAAAATCAGGGTCACGGATATTCAGAAGGCTAAACTCGAAACTGAAGATAGAGATATTTACTATTACCAGGATATAGGGAGTCTCATATGGGCTTTCATTTGACACAGTGACGTTTGTCCTTGAGTCACCTTGAAAGGTGAAATGCAAGAGCACGGATTTTCGGAGTGGTATAACTTGAAAACGGTTGATAATAAAATAAATGCCCTCGGGCGAGGTTTGTTGTAGGCTTTCTATTTCATGAAGGCAGTTTGGGTGGGGCCTCCTAAGACCTCACACCGCTAGCTCTGTTGCCACATCGCCGCCACAGACGTGCTCCTCTCTCTCTCTCTCTCTCTCTCTCTCTCTCTCTCTCTCTCTCTCTCTCTCTCTCTCTCTCTCTCTCTCTCATATTAATATTTATATTAACTGCTTCTAATTTTATTTTATTTACTTTTTTCTGTTGTTTTGACTTATGATAGGCAAGCTTCCATGGCGAGAGACCGACCGAGTATGAGCACTTGTCACTGCACTTGACATCGTCGCAAAAGCAACTCTGACAAGTCTTATGGGATTTATACTGTACTATAGTTTTCTTTTAATTACATCTGTGCCGCGTATTTAAAATTTATTTGTAAGTAATTACTAACTTAAAATAGGAAAGAGAGAGAGGGAGAGAGAGGTGAGCAGGAGTAATTACACGTGTGTGGCGGCGGTGATGTGGCAATTGAGCTAGTGGTGTGAGGTCTTAGGAGGCCCCACCCAAACTGCCTTCATAAAATAGAAAGACTTTTCTCAGCACCACTTATTATTACTATGTTGTTGTTTTGTTGTTGTTATTGTTGTTGTTGTTGCTGCTGCTGCTGCTACTGCTGATGATGATGCTTCTCCTCCTCCTCCTCCTCCTCCATTTTTGTACAGTTGTTATAAGTGAATCAGTGAAGCCTTTCCCAGACTGTCAATGTATTTACAGCACTCATAAGCTTCATTAGTGTCATTAAATCCTCTTTATTATTATTGTTACTACAAATAATCATTAATATAACAAGCTGCATTCTTTATTTACCTTTATTAAGCACCAGCCACCCTTCTTTATAATCATTATTTATATAGCCGCCATTAATGTGTCCATAAATACGCTTTCTTGATCATCTTTAGTATCATACGGAGTCGTCATGTATTCGTTAAAAAAAAAAAAAAAAAAAATCCCTTGCCATCATTATTTTTATGCACTGCCGTCATAAACAACCGGACAAATAAACAAAGTCGCTTCCTTATGGCCACACACCCGGATATCGCTGGAAAAAAGAAAATCACTACCCAGATTTTTTTTTTTTTTTCCGGCAACCTCTAAGCCGTAAATTTATGGTCACGTGACAGTGGTCTTGTTTACGGTCAAGGCGGCTTAGAGAGAGAGGGGGGGGGAGGGTAGAATGTAGGGAAGGAGGGAGGGAGGGAGGGGAGGGTGCTGGTATAGGGATGGGGATAGAAAGGGGAGAGGGGAGACAGTAGGGTAGCAAAGAGGAATCAGAGTTGTCAGATTTTTTTCTCTTAGTGTGGAAAGTTCTAGTATTTTAGTCCAGCTATGGGCAGACAGTTTTATTCATCTGAGGGTGAATATTGTTGCCTGAGACAGTTACTACGAGCAACATTTATTCCTTTTATGGTATGACAACGTTAATATAATATTCTAACTAACTCCCGACCACAAGACTTAGCTAGGAATGTTTCATAAGCAGCGAAGGAAGACTGAAGGCACTGTTCAGAAATAGGGAAGTTATCTTAGTTGTGAAGAAGTCTTTGCACAAGTGATACCCACTCTAACGTTTGAAGATGAAGCATCAGTTTTGGAAGGAGAAGTCAAGTTTGAGATGACTGAAAATGAGTTATGTGGGAGGGTCATGTGGGTTCCATGAAGAGACAGACAAGTAAGGGATTTTGAGAGCGTTGTGATGTTGATATGGATACGCTGGAAGGTGTTGGACGTACCAGAGATGGTTTGGTCGCGTGGGGAGAGTAGAAATATGAGAGACTAACTAGACGGTGTGTGTGAGTGTAGCGGGGAGGCGTACAGGGGAGAGGAGACGGAGGAGGAGGTGGAAGAATATGGCGGAGATGTACAATAGCTTTATAAATAAGGATGGTGGAGGTTGGAGGGAGAGCGGCCTGATGGCGAAGGACAGGGTGACACAGAGGCGTCTTGTTTGTTGCCACCTACATCAGAACTAAAGCATCTGACCATAGATAAACACAGAATCACAGGAGCCTGAGTGTTAAAATATTAGAACTGTAGATCAAACTCACATCATCAGTATCGCTGGACTATTTTTCATTTCATCTCACTCAACTGCTATTGTATTACCATGCCAGTGCCCCTCTAAGTCTTCCGAAGCGAAGTATATCTAATTGGAATCCATTTATACCCATCCTGTCCTGGCTTCTCAGTTTTTAAGCCCTGCGAATGTCTCTTGCAGTCAGTCCTTTCATTCAATTAAACATCTATTAAATTTCCCCTCACCCTACGCCTTGCCGAGGAGTGCGCATTTAGCTTTCTTAATCTGTCGGCATACGAAAGGCTTCCAGCGCTGTGTATCTTACACGGTTTTCTCTGTACACTCAAGTAAATTGGAGTGTAATTTATACGGATATTTATGAAGAACCCTAGCTAGTTTACAGGATACATCATAGTTAACGATTATCATAGTTTTATTTATTTGTCATTTTAAGAATCACTTACGTTTGCTGATGGAGTGTTTGGTTGGTGAATAGATGAAGTCAAACGTATATACTGTAAAAACATTATTACTACACAGTGTAAGCTTAGAGGAGTTTATAAATTTGGCCCAAGAACTGTTTTAGCTTAAAGCTACTGTACTTTTTACTCTCTTGGCCCCCGGCTTGGATTGGAGGAAGGGAATAGAGAAGATTGATGTTGGAAAAGTTTGTGGCAGTTCTTGTTGTGACCATCTCGGATAAACTCTGGGATTAGGCGTTTGCCAATATGTAGCCTATATAAAACATCATCATCATGACTTCTTTCCCAATGAAGGATTAGTAGTGAAGATAATGAGCAAGAAACAGACAACAGAATACTTGGATACTCCATTGCATAATTTACCGGCTGATTATCTCTCATTTACTTTAACCTGATGCCTTCTAAACCCTCCAGCCCCACTCCCACCCCTTCAGGACGCAGAAACTATTAAATGTATCATCATTGTCACCACCGGACAATTATATCCCTTAGAAGTGGTCTTCCTCAACTGAGGTTCAACATCAGTCTTACATAATTTTCAGGAACGAGAAAGTTTACAATATTTTGCTGTCACGAATTTATATGATTCAGACTGGGAAGGTGTACCGTCCTCTGAAGGTTCAACACAATCTTAAAAGATAAAAATGAGGACCCAAATACTATAAACTGTTATGTACTTGCCTCCACTCTGTTATTATATTCAGCATACGAGCAGAGATAGTTTTCCGTCTTCTTAAAATCAACATCAATATAAAGTAATTAGGAACCGACAATTCTCTCTTACAGTGTTATATTCTGGTTGTCACTCGAGGATTATGCTCAGCGTAGGATGTTTCTTTCGAGAGCTGAAGGTTAAAATTTGTCTTAAATATCCCTTCCAAGACATGATTCTTTATATTCTCGCTACCACACGGAGACTATATTCACCTCAGGGATGATTTCCTTCATCTGATGGTTAAAATCCGTCGTAAATAACCCATTCAAAACGTAAGAAGTCTTACCCATCCGCTTGCTACACCTATTTTAGTCGATTTTTTCAGCTTAGGGGTGATTTTCTTTGATCTATGGATAAAAACCAATCTTAATCCTTTCACAACGCGATAACGCTACACATTCTATTTCTGCTGCTGCTACACGGTGATGTTTTTAAGAATTTTACCCTTTGTACTACGGGGTGATTTCAAGCAGCTTAGGGGTGGTTTTACGTGTTTTAAGGGGTAATTACGAAAATAATCACTTTAGCAGATTCCCTCTTATCCTTGAGCCTTGACCATGCTATTTTACCTGCCATGAGAACCTATATCAAAGGCTTTACTAAAGTCACAGGATTTTATGCCATGCTTTATCATTAAATGCCGCCACTTATTCTACTGAAAAAAAAAATTGCCATGATTTTGTCTTTTTTAATACGTAAGCGATCCTTCATTAACCCATTTTAAGATTAGTTTTTCAGGCCAGAGCTCTCCTAAATAGTCTCCTGGTTGTTTAGTATAACTGAATCTAGAATATACGGTGGATGATTTGGGCGAATGATTTAAAGTAACTGCTCTCACTCATCCTGAAGATAGCAGGCTTCCTTGATATACACAATACTCCTGACGCCCTCAATCATGTAGCAAAGTCGGAGGGACAGTGTACGAGACACACAGGTTTCTCTTTTTAAAACTGAGATATCGAAGAGGGTGGCAACTCCACTGAAATATCTGAAAATTTTGATGTGGGTAAAATATGTCTGATTTTTGCTGCCTCGCCGCTGGAAGCATTTATAACGTGACATGCAGGCTCTTCCATAAAGCCATAAAACAACGTAGTCCACACTGGGGTACGCGTTCCCTAGGAAATACATGATGTTGTTCAAAGGGGTACATGAGAAGGTTAATTTTCTAAAAAAAAGTATATATATTGTATATAACAAAAAAAGTCCTTAGTCCCAAATTAATTGAATGAGAGCAGAAGAGCCAAAGTAAAAAAGATAATAAAGGAGGCAGGAGGGAAATAGGAGGGAAGAAACAAATCAGGTAGGTCCACTGTTCACAGTAGGTCCAGTCACAATTATTAGTAATCTGTAGAGGTTTTATCCACGAAATGAACTGTAATACCTTGGGGTGCAAATGTTACCAAACATTGTTGTGCTCTGCTTCCTCCCCACTCCCAACCGCTGCATGATGAGTCATTGCTCAACAATAAGTTTAGTTAGTCAACTTTTTAACTAAAAGTTGAAAATTGTCCGAGGAGTACAGTAGTTCAAAAAGCTTGAATAGCAGTGACCGAAAAAATCAGATTTCTGGTGTTGCCATATTGTACTGCTTCGCCTTTCCACCGTTGACAGTGCAGACAACAAAATCAGACTATAACTGTGACGGAAAAACATACCCACACTATGACTGAATAAAAGCAGATGCAGTGAGACAGAAAGCCACAAGCACAATTTTAGACAAAAAGAGACTGAACAAAAAACAAAACGTGACAGGGCCACAAACAAAGAATCACAGGCCGTGACATGACGACAGACAGGGGAAGACAGGACCACTGAATAGCAGAAACAGAGAGAGGTGACGGTTAGAGTGAGACTTGAAGGTAGGGCCACAGAGAAAATAAGAGGAGGCCACAGAAAGACAGAGAGAGCGAGAGAGGTAAGGGCCACAGACAGGGCCACAGAGACACAGGCTGCGCGTCCCTCTCTCTGTATTTGCATTATGAATATTAATTAGGACATGACACACGGCCGGACTGACAAGCCTGACGGGAGAAACCTGCCACCCTGCCTCCCTTCCTTCCACCCTGCCACCCCTTTCTGCCACCTTGCTACCCCTCCTGCCACCCTGCCACCCTTCCTGCCACCCTGTCACGCCTTCCTACCACCCTGTCACGCCTTCCTGCCACCCTACCACCCTTTTCTGCCACCCTACCACCCCTTTCTGCCACCCTACCACTCCTTTCTGCCACCCTATCACCCTTCCTTTCCTTCAACCTCCCTGCCATCCTTTCTTGCCACTTCTTCCTGCCTCCCTGTCATCCCTCCTTACCATCACCCTGCCACCCTATCTTCTGTCACCTTGTAACCCCTTCTTACCATCACCAAACAATGCCTTCTTCCCACCACTCTTCCATCACTCTGCCACCCCTCCTTGTCACCTAGCCACACCTTTCCGTCACCTACCTGCCACCTTTTCCCCTCGCCCTGTACCTTGCCTCTAAGTCACACCATTTCTCTCACTCCGCCAGTCTTCCACGCTCCTTTCCACCGTCATTACCACTCACCTGCCACCATCTTTTCCACCTTTTGCTACCTTCCCTCTCAATCAGTCACTCGGCCAGCTTCCTGTTACTCTGACAACCTTCCATCCCTTCCACCAACCTCTGCCACCAACCGACCCATCACACTGACTACCAGCCACTCCTGCCAACAACCACCCTACAACCCCTGCCACCAACCACCCTGCTATCCCTGCTACCAACCACCCTTGCCACCAACCATCCCTGCTACCAACCACCCTACCATTCCTGCCGCCAACCATCCTACAACCCCTGCCACCAACCACCCTACCATTCCTGCCGCCAACCATCCTACAACCCCTGCCACCAACCACCCTATCGTCTTACCATCCCTGCTACCAACCACCCTTGCCGCCAACCATCCCTGCTACCAACCACCCTACCATTCCTGCCGCCAACCATCCTACAACCCCTGCCAATCTCCCCTGGCTCCCATCATGTCAATTCTTCCATCTTTTATGGGGCAGGAATCAAGTTCATTCCTTCCCCGCTCCTTCCTCATTCCCCTCTTCCAGTTCCCTCGTTCTGTCTTCCTCACATCTTTCTTGCCCTCCCTCCTACCTTCTTTCTTTCCTTCCTTAATTCATTCATTTTTCTGCCTTTTCTTCATTTCCTTTCTAGTTCTTTCGTTGGTCCCTTCCTCTCTACCTTGCTTTTCTTTTCAATGGCTTTATTCCTTCTTCGTTTATTACTCTCTCTCTCTCTCTCTCTCTCTCTCTCTCTCTCTCTCTCTCTCTCTCTCTCTCTCTCTCTCTCTCTCTCTCTCTCTCTCTCTCTCTCTCTCTCTCCTGCTATTCCTGCTTGTCTTCCATTCTTCTTTTTTAATTCCCTCTCTCCTTTTTTTTTTTTTTTTTTTTCTTCATCTGCTCTCCTTCCCGCCATCCCTGTCTCTCTCATTGAGTTTCTCCTTCTCTAACCTAAGTTTCCATCCCTATTTCCTTATTTTGTTTTCTTTCCCTTCCTTTTCCACACCTTCCTTCTTCTGTTCCTTTGTTGTTTCCCCTCCTTCTTTTACTTATTCCTTCCTTCCTTCTCCCCTTGATTAGTTGTTTTTCTTTCCTACTCCTTGCCCTCATCGACTCCTTTCCTCCATCTCGTACACGCTTTTCCCCTCTTCTTCATTTGATTTCTTTCCTTATTTCTCCCGGTAAGTTAATTATTCTTTTTCACTCATTCCTCCCTTTATGCTTCAAACACAGATCCAGAGAGAGAGAGAGAGAGAGAGAGAGAGAGGAGGAAGGGAGGGAGAGAGGGAGAGAGACTAAGGAGTATACTGTACAAATGGAATAGCCGATAGTGGGAGAAAAGGGAGACAAGTGACTGGTGAATTACGAATATACGGGGAAGTGAAACGACAAAGAAACGATGAAGAAAGAGAAAGGAAGAGTTTAGATGGGAGGAGGAGGAGGAGGAGAAGGAAGAGAAGAAGAAGGAGGAGAAGATGGAGAAGAAGAGCAGGGGATGGAGGAGGAAGAATTTTCAGAGAGGAAAGTGGAAGTGGTGAAAGGAAGCAGAAAAAAGAAAAATGCTAGGAAGAAAAAGGTAATGAATAAGGAAGAATGAAGGAGAAGTGAAAAAAGGATGAGAATAAGAGTGTGAATGAGTGAATGAACGAAGGAAAAATGAAAGAGAAGGAAAGAGGGAAGAAGAAAAGAATAATGGGAAGAAAATGAATAAGAAACGAAAAGAAGAAACAGGGAAAAATGATGAAAGGAAGGAGGAAATAATGCACAAATAAATGATAAGAGGAAGAAAAGAATAAATAATGAATAAAGGAGATGGAAAAGGGAAGAACGAAGAATAGAATGAAAGATAAAACTGGCGTGAGCGAAGGTTTGAAGGAAGAAGGAAAGACTGAAGGGTAAAGGAAGTAATATTGAAAACGAAGAAGAAAATGGATAAATAATTGAAGGAGAAAGGACTGAGTGAAGGAAGGAATGACAACAATTAGGAAAGGTCGAGCTATCCACTGAATGGAATCCTATTATCAGTCAGGGAGAAGGAAGAAGGAGGGAAGGGCGGATGGCAGGAAGGATGGAAGGAAGGAGATAGGGAGGAAAAAAGCAAGGAAGGAAGGAAGGAACGAAAGAAGAAAAAGAAAGAAGACAAAAGAAAGAAAGGAGAAAGGAGAAAAAGAAAGGAGGGAGGGAGGACGAAAAAAGGAAGGAAAATAAAATGTTTGAGAAGATAGAAGAAACGTAGATAAGAACAGAAGGAAGAAATACAGACAGACAGACAGACAGACAGACAGAGACAGACAGACAGAGACATTAATAAATGTTTCACCATTCTGCTCTATTTTCCTTCATTTTCCTCTATGCTCTCTCTCCTTCCTTTCCTTTACCTCATTCAGTTTCCTTGTGCCTCTCTCCTTTTCTTTGTAATCAGTTTTACACTTGTCCTTGCGAAGCAAGAGATAGTAATATGTTTTCAGCGGCGTGTTTGCATGTGTGTGTCTCTGTCTGTGTGTTTGTGTTTGCGTGTGTCAGCAAAATAACTTAGTTATTATCCGATATTAATCAAACCTGACGGAAGCGTTACGAAGGAGACCACGAAGAAACTCATTATTCTGAGAACAAAACATCACATGGCTTGATCACAGGTCAAGGTCAAACACTGACATAGCAAAGTCAGATTAGATAGTTTTGTCCACTTTAAACCAAGCTTGGAGGAAAGGTTAAGGGTAAAGCAAAAATATAGGTTTGCGAATTTGGGAACAATCGGTCGAAGGTCAAGGTCACAGGGCAAGGTGACCTGCGTGTGTGTTTATTAACATAATTCATACAGTTTGATACGACTTTAATTACACTTGGTGAAAGTACTGGGGGTCAGCCAAGAAATAAACCTTTTTTCTTATTTTTTTTTTTTAATTAGGCGAAAGGTCGAGTCACAGGACAAGAAGAACTTTGACCAAATTTTGTGCAAAGTTTGAAGAAATGACAAGAATGAATGGATTCTATTTTTGAAGACAGTTGAAGGTCAAGCTCACAGGGAAAGGTCAAAGACCATGGTCACAGGGTGAGGTCAACTCAAACAGTTTCGGTGTGATTTGGACCAAACTTGGTGGAAGGGTTAAGTGCCAGGCAGCAGCTATGTGATTCGGATTTGAGAACAATTAGTCAGAGATGAAGAACACACGGCTAGGTTAACTTTTGTTCCTTGTATGTTTATATGAGAACAAAAATAACTAAAACAGTGTTGATTCTCTCTCTCTCTCTCTCTCTCTCTCTCTCTCTCTCTCTCTCTCTCTCTCTCTCTCTCTCTCTCTCTCTCCCTCTTAGCCAAGCCAGCAATAATCAGCATCTCACGATAAATATGCTCACTAACAAATTCCAGGTAACACAGAGTAGCAGTCACCCCAGCCCCTCCAGTTACCTCCCCCCTCCCCCCATCACGCTCTCTCTCCCACCCCCCTAGTCTACGTGGGGGATCGTACGGGGAATGGTTTATAATCCGGGGTACAAGGGTGCTTAGGTCCGGGTTGTGAGGTGTTGTCGTATTAATGTCTGTTATGTGAGCCGGGTTTAATGGGGGTTGAGGCGGGAGTTAGTGTTATTGGGGCAGGCTGTAGTCTCTTGTCTTCCTGCCTTACGTGCCTGCCTGAATCCTGTGCCTAACCTGCCTTAACTTTCCCTCAAATCATGCCTTCACGTAGTGCCGACAATTATTCCCTACCCTCTGTTACCTATACCTAAATCCTGCGTAATTTTTCGTGTTACCTTCTGCCTAAATCCTCTCTTACAGTCTTCCTAAGTCTTACCTAACCTTTTTTACCTTCAGCCTAAATCCTACCTCACCTTCTGCCCAGCCTCCCTTCTTACTTCTATCTAAATCCAGCCCTATCTCATTCCTAAAATCTTCCCAACATTCCGTTTTACCTTATTCCTAAATTCTATAATATCTTTTACCTAAATCAACGTTTACTTTTTGTCTTATCGTCTGCATAAATTTCGCTTGATTTTTGCCTAATCCATGCAGTGCCTTCTGTCTACACGTTACCTATCTATCCCCCTAAATCTATCATCAACTTCAATTAAATCATGCCTCAGTATTTGTCTAAACCCTGTCTCATTTTCCTCCTGAATCCTGCCTAATCATCTGTCTAGGCAGTACTTTTCCTACCTAATTAATGCTTAACAGTTCGCCTTAAACATCCTGTCAAAAATATTTCTTTTCTTCCTCTGTCTTGCCTTACAGTCTGCCTTTTTGTCATTTCATATATCTTGCCTTACATTGTTGGCTAAACCATTCCTTTTAAACTGGCTATATTTTGCGTTAACTGTTGCTCAAATTATGCCTCATCTTTGCCTCGTTCTTTCATTCTCTGCCTCCCTCCTACCTTACACCTGTCGTTTTCTGCCTTATCCTTGCCTTACTCTATGTTGCCACTCACCTCAGCGTTATTCCTGTCCATTCCCCCCCCTCTTTTTTTTTCCTTAATCTTGCCTTTCTGTACATTGCCAGTCACTCACCCATACCTCTCTCTCTCTCTCTCTCTCTCTCTCTCTCTCTCTCTCTCTCTCTCTCTCTCTCTCTCTCTCTCTCTCTCTCTCTCTCTCTCTCTCTCTCTCTCTCTCTCTCTCTCTCTCTCTCTCTCTCTCTCTCTCTCTCTCTCTCTCTCTCTCTCTCTCTCTCTCTCTCTCTCTCTCTCTCTCTCTCTCTCTCTCTCTCTCTCTCTCTCTCTCTCTCTCTCTCTCTCTCTCTCTCTTCTTTTTTTTCTTATCCTTGCCATTCCCTCTCTCTACCCTTGCCTGTCTCTGTCATACGCCTGCCTTTCCCTGCCTCATCTCTCCCTCTCTCTGTCTCACCCCTGATTTTCCCTGCCTCACCCCTGCCTATAACCCTGCCTTTCTCTGTCTTACTCTGCTGATGGCCTTGACCTTTGACCTTACCGAATAGATTAGAAGCGCACATCCTTCTCTTTGAGGTTATTGGCTCCTTCTAATTGCCCTGCTAAATGGAAGCTGGTGGTGGCTTAGGTGGTTCAGTGGAGATTGTGGTGGTTTGGTGTGGAGGGAGTGGTTAAGTGGAGGGTGGTAATGGTTAAGGTGGTGGGTAGTAGTGGCTTACAGTAAGAGGTTAAGTGGAGAGTGGCAGTGGTTTAGAAGGCTAAGTTGACTGAGGTGGTAGTGGTTTAAATGGTTAAGTGGAGGGTAGTGGTGGTGTAGGTGGTTAGGGGGAGGGTGGTGGTGGTTCAGATAATTAGGTGGAGGTTCTGGGTTACTGGGATAAATAGTTGGAATGTGGTGGCGGTTTAGGTGGTTAAGCGTATCGACTTTCGCTTCCCTTTACTTATCTTCTCTCTCTGCCTGCCAAGTCATCTACCTGCCTACTTGTTCGCCTACAAATCTACCTTCGGTCTACCTACCTACCTACTTACTTGCAAACCTATTTACCAATCTACGTACTCAGCTGATAACCTTTGTACATACCCATTGCCCACTCACCTTACTGCCTGATCCTTGTTCATCTATCTTACTACTGACTCAGTACCTACCTACCTTACTACCTACCCCATGCCCATTTCCCTTACTACCTAATGTATGCCTGTCTACCTTGTTACCTAGCCATTCCTACCTACCTTACTCCCTACCCTTTATCAACCTACATTCCTGCCTATCTTCCTACTCCTTTCCGACATATTTGCTGCCTGCTCCTTTCGTTCCTACCTTACTATCTACTCCTTGGCTTCCTACCTTATTGCCAACCCCTTGCCTACCTACCTTACTGCCTGCTCTTTGCTTACGTACCTTACTGCCTACTTCTTGCCTACATACGTTACTCCCTACACATTGCCTACATACATTACTTCCGACTCCTTGCCTGCCTGCCTTAGTACCAACTCATTACCTGTTTACCCTAATATCTTCTCTACGCCAGTCTGCCTACCCTCCTGCCCACCTCCCCACCCCCTGCCAACCTTCCTATTTCCATCTGGTTTCTTGCCTGTTCACTTAACTACCTGTTTATTTTGCACCTTCCCCCTGCCTCTCTACCTCCCTGCCTACCCATGTCTGCATGCCTACCCACTACTAACCTCTCTCTTTCTCGCCTCGCCAGCTCTCTGCTGACTATTTTTTCTATCTGCCTGCCTACCGACTTGTCTGCCTTCCTCCCTGCCTACCCACTCTGACTGTCTAGTCTCTGCCTGTCCCTGCCTATCTACCACTCTTCCAGCCTTCTCCCCTATACCCTCTCACCTTCCTGTCTATTCCATGCTTTCTTACTTTCCTGCCTACTCCCTGCCCACCTGTCAGCTCCCTTCGTTCAGCTATATCTTCTTCTCTATCTACCTTGTTCCTGCCTCCTCCCTCTCTTCCTTCCTCCCCCTTCCCACCCTATTTACCTTTGTTCCTACTCATTGCTTGTACACCTCTGCCAACCCACTCTCCCCTGCCTATCCCCTGTCCTCCGTAGTTATCATAGCCCTGCCCTGACTACTGTTAACCTCACTGTCTACATCCCGTCAACCTCTCTTTCTGCCCCCAGCCTACCCTTACTCTCAGCCTTGGCACTTACTCTTAGCCTCTCTCCCTACCCCCGCTTTTCCTGCCTGCCTATCCCCAACATTAATGCCTACTTCTACCTACCTGCTGCTTCTCTCTTACGTCCCTCCTGCCTACTTCTGATGCTGCTTCAGCCTGCTTACTCCCATCCTTAGTGCCTATCTCTCTATCTACTTCATTTCTTTCTATCATTCTACCTTTAGCCTTCTCAGTGCCCACCTGCCTCTCCATGTTTAGTACCGCTCTTTTCTGTCCATCCTTCTCCCTCGCTGGCCCTCTAACTCTATCTACCCCTCTTCCATCTCCCGGATTCATGCCTACCGTAACTCTTTGCTGCTTCCCCCTTCCCACCCCTCCTGTTCTCTCATTCTACATGCACCCCATCTCAGCGACTACATCCTGCCTACCTGTCTGCTTCCATTCCTAGTGTCTATCTCCTGCCTAGCTCCTGCCCTCCTACTCCTACCATGCCTCCACCAGTCCCTACTTCTTGTCTCCTTCTCTACCTATCGCTGTATCTCCCTTGCCTCCCCATCCCTTCTATCTCCCTGTCTGTCCATGTTTCTCCCTTCCCATACCCCTTTTCATTCTACCTCCTCCCTACCTCTCTGCTTCCTTCTCTACCTACCAGTTCTAGCCGCAGTGAGTGCTTCCTTCCTACTTTTCTGCCTCCCCTGCTCTCCCAGCCTGCCTTCGTATCTTTACCTCCCTCTTCGCCTATTCCCGTCTTCAGCGTCCATTTTTCTGCCTCCCCTGTCTCTGTCTGCCTCCTTTTCTGCCTACTTCCTGCCTCAGTGACTCCTACCTGCTTAACCTCAACCTCCTACCTGCTTACTCTCATTCTTAGAGCCTACCTTCTGTTTATCCCATCCTCCCAGCCTACTTAACCTACTGCCTGTTTTTGCCACCCAATCTGCCTAACCCTAGGTACACCTAGTCTGTCTACTCCTACCTCCCACCTTTCCCTGTTTTCCTAGTCCTGTTCTCATTTTCTACCCCTTTTCTTTTCCTGCCTGTCTGCCTACCTATCCTCTGCCTTAGTACCTACCTACCTGTCTCTCCTACTTCACTCCTATCCTTAGTGCCTTCCTTCAGCCCTTCCCCCCCTCCCAGGCTTTCTCTCTCTATCTCTGCCTCTCCCCTCCTTCCGTGCCTGTGCCTTGCCTCCCCACCGTGCCTGCCTGCCTGTAATGAAGAGGGCGGGCCACCACTGCCTCATGGGAAGGCAATCAGGGCCGCCCAGTTTATTGCCTAGGATTACCACCAGCAAATACCATCACTCCCACCCTTCACCCTCCTTCTCCCACGCCTTCCTTTACTCCTTCCTTTCTTCCTTCCTTCAGTCTTTCGTTAACTCTTTTATCATTCAATCATCCAATCATTCCATCCCTCCTTCAGTCAGTCATTCCTTCATGCCATCTTTCATTCCTTCGTTTAATCATTCCTTCATTCCTTCACTCATTCTTTCATCGGTCATTCATCAGTCATTTATTTATTCAATCCATCCCCTTCACTCTTTCTTTCCGCTATTTGGTTCTTCCTTCATCCTTTTCTTTTTCATTCATTGATCTTTATGTTTATTCACTTGTTTCATTCATTTAGTAATTCACTCTTGAACCACTTCCTTCTCTCGTTCCTGTGTTCGTTCCTTCCATTGTTCTTCCAGCCCCTTGGTCCTTGCTCTCCTCCGTTCTTGCTGTTATTCTTCCTTCCTTCCTTCCTTCCTTCCTTTCTTCCGTTCTTCCACCCATCCGTCCTTCCATCCTTCCTTCCTTCCTTCTTATCTTCCGTCCTTCCTCCCATCCTTCCTTCCTTCCCTCCTTGGTTTCATCCATGCTCACTCACTCGTTTGTTCCTTCAGTAGTTCATTCACTCCTCTCCTTCCTTCCTTTTCTTTCTTTTTTCCTTCTTTCCCACTTCTTCCATTCCATTCTTTTTTACAAGTCTTTTCCTTTTCTTAGTTGTCTCTCTTTTCCCTTGCATTTTTTTCCTCATTACTTTTTTTAGTCCTTCTCTCCCGTTATCCTTCCCTGTCTTTTCCTTCTACTTCCATCATCATTCCCCCCCCCCCTCTCTCTCTCTCTCTCTCTCTCTCTCTCTCTCTCTCTCTCTCTCTTCCTTTGTAGACGAGAGAATTGATTTTTAAAACTGCCAATAACTTTCTCATAATATTTTTCTTCTGTCCACAGGTACGGTCGCCTGCACTTCCCGACTCTTCTGTGGCCCGTAAGTTATTTTGGCTTTTGTCTCTAGAAAAATAAAATAAAAAATAAGTTCACTTTTTTTTGAGGGGCGGGCAGAATTTCCACCCTTATTTTTTCTTTTCAGTACGAGAATTACCTCCTGAGGCGAATAAATCTTGTGTGGAGGCAGTAAGAATAAACAACAAAAGAGGTTATCACGGTGCGGGGTTAATGGAGATTGTGGCAGACGCGGATGACCAACTACTGTCCCTGAGCGACGTTATATGATCAGTAAACCCCAGTCATCACTAGTATTTGTGTTTAACCTGGTCGTATTCAACTGAGCGTCTTAATCCACTCGGCAGTCAGGCGCCTCTTGTATATTATATGTTTGTCACTAAGCGTTTTTAATAGATTCCTTGAGTACAGAAACTGTTCGAATTATCATTCCATGTAGTCAGCTGGAGGTTATATTATGGCACTGTGCATCACGTGAGTGAATGGAGCCTCAGCTATTAGAAGAACAAGACCAAAGGCCCAGTCGTTCTCCTACATAATACACCCCCACACGTCACCATTTAGGCGCTAACATCTACCGTCCATATTGACTACATGCAATGACTGTCTCATACAGGACTGGTGTACTGGTATTAGCCAGGGTATGTTTACAACACGTCGGTGGGTATTCTGGTAGATCAATAAAGTCAGTTTTATGAAATTCAAATCCTTAAACTGTTCTGCCCCAGCCGGGATTCGAACCAAGGTCCATTAGGACTACCGGCCTTCTCACTAGAGATGGCAGTTAAAAGAGTTCCATTTGATGCTTACAAAATCAAGCGAAGAAGAGGAATAAGACTGTCGACTTTTCATGAACAAAGTCGTAACATGGAGAGAATATTACCTAAATATTAAAAGAGACGGGTACATAATCAGTGTGTCCTTCATGTTCTGACTTAGTGACCAGAAACCTTGAGGCCTAACTTGGGTGTGATTAAAGGGGGATGGAAAGAACTATGTCAGGGCTCATGTTGTGAGTTAAATTATTCTGGATAAGAGAACACACTCATGCAGAAGATATGGGGTGGTATTCTGGTGTGGTTAGGAAGTTCCCTAACAACTTTTCCTTGCTGGTTACCTCCGGAAAGGAGGTTATGTTTTACCCCGCGTTAGTTTGTTTCTTTGTCTGTCTGTCTGTCCGTCTGTCAGCAGGATTGCTCAAAAAGTTATGAACGGATATTGATTAAATTTTGTGGAAGGGTGGGCCATGGACCAAGAGAGAATAGATTTTTTTTTTTTTTTTTTTGGGGGGGAAGAATCCGAATCCGCATCTGGATCCTCTATCCACGGCTCCGGATCTGGATGTCCTGTATCCACGGATCCAAATCCGGATCCCCTATCCAAGATCCGGTTCCGGATCCTTTTTAATGGCATTGGCGGAGGTATGCGCTCTCTGAACGCTTTCTAGTTAATTTTCTGATTGTGTTCTGTTACTACCTTCTTGTTTGTTATTCTTGCAGTCCATGTCGATAATAAAAGATACAAGAAGAAAAAAGAGGATATTAATGGGTAGTTTGGAAAATAAATCACTACAGAACAGGTGCTAGGGAGCCTCTTTACGCGACGAGAATACGGGCCATAATGACCACAATAAAAAATCGGAAACGAAAAAGAGAAAGTCACGCCTGTCTTAAAAAAGATAACACATGGGTCATCAAGTGGCAGGCCAGAGGAGTGACGGGAAGAGGCAGACAGAAATAAAAACGGGGAGTTGAAATTTTGGAGACTTACTGGGACTGGATGGAACTAACTAATGGTCAATAACACAGAATGGAGCATGTTGGGTGAGGTCTTCGTTGCCCCCTGCTGTTGATGATGATACTGATGGTAATTTTTGGTGATGAGAAGGTAGAGGGGAGGAGGAGGAGGAGGAGGAGGAGGAGGAGGAGGAGGTAGTGGAGGACGAGGACGAGGACGAGGAGAGGGTGGAGGAAGTGTGACATTAACTAGAACAGCATGGAAAATTACGTCCCGGCAAAAGATGTTATACATAGGAAGAATTACACTCATATTTGGAGTTGTTTACTGTGAAGATGCAGCAGTTTTAGCCCGACCTGGAGATGGTGCACGTCGGACCAAAATAACTATCTGCCCATTTTTTTTTATTTTTTTTTTTTAGTATAATTCTTTCACTTGAATACCCGTGATATGTAATAAATTATTTAGACACAGACTGTAAAAAGAAAAAAATCCACATAAACTGTGTTTTCCTTATTGCTGGCAGAGATGAAGACAACCAGTGTAATTTGTATGTGTCACCCATCAAACCAACGTCAGGTGTGAACTCTTGTGTTTTGTATGGGTGGTTTAAGACCCACTGATGGTCGTAATGTAGTGAGGTGTGGTATCAGTGTGCGGTACACGTCACGAGTGTTAGTATTGTTTAGTGTGGCTCGACGAGTGACAAAAGCACCACAGTAACAGTAGTGGTCCCATCAGTCTCGGTGATCATCTACAGTATGTTGTCTAAATACTGACCTGATAATAAACGAGTCTTTACACCATTCCAGTGACGCACTTTTTATTCCTACCTGCAGACAGTCTTATTCGACTTCAGAAACTCGTCAATCTGCAGATGCTGGATATAGCCTTTCCTTAACTCTTTCATTTCTTAGCTGTTCTCTTGCACTAAAAGTTGATAAAAGTAAGAATAAAACACAAATGACGTAATCGGGTTGTTTTAGCAGATCCATCAACTGTGGGTAATCAGTCCCCCTGCAGAACCGTCTCGTGCAGTGAACCGATGTTCCCTTGCGGTGGGACAACTCCTTGCCACGGCGAGGCGGGGGGAAGAAAGTGAATGTTTGGTTGCTCGATGGACGTCGCATTTGTGTCTCCATCCAGTTAACGGGGGCACCATAGCAAGCTCCGCACCACCCTGTACTTTGGTTATATAGTTGCTACCCAACATTGTAAATGGTTTCCCGGGTTATAGGAAACCATTAGGCATGTCACTCAGTGTAGAGCCGCCTGCAGTGGAAAGGACTGTAATAAAAGGTGGAAGAAAGGATGGGGGAAATACGAAGAAAGGACAATAGACACAAAATAGGAATGATTAAAGTGAAAGAAGAAGTAGGCAGCATTACAACAAGTGAGTGAACGATGGGCCCTCCCGCCAACCACCAGACGTACTCAGGTTGAAGGAATTAACATCCGGCCATCAGGCCTATTGGTAAGAGATAATTTTATTACCACACAAAGCATCCTAACAGACTAATTTGAAGGGTAGGGTTCTTCACTGAGTTTTCTCCATTATTTATGCTGTGTTATTGTTTAGTAGATATACGTATCAATAGACGCGAAAATTTTGAGATAACCCCTTCTGGTCTTGTACTTTATATGTATTTTATTGTAGCTATTGTCAGACGGTTATATTCAGCTTAGAGCACACCCGTTGTAGCGAGGAGATTACTGGTAATTGGTCTGTCCTAAGTTGAATCACTTGGTGACAACAGGAATTAATTGAAAAATTCGTCACCGAATTGAAGAGGTTTACTCTTTCACCACGAGGCATGTGCACTAGACTGAAAAAAAAAAAAAAATCGTGTGGCGGTAACAAGAATATATAGCGATGTAAAAAGTGGCATTTGTATTGAAGGGGGTAATTAAATGAAGTGATTAAATATTGCTGTGAAAATTAATTGATAGGTTATATTACCCATTAGCCACATAAAACGACTCCAAATGATGCACACTCTGCCGCTCTACGCGTTATCTGTCAGTCCCTCTATTTATTACCTAATCCCCTATAGCCCCATCAGGAGCGTAGGAACCTAGGGCTAGGCTAATCAGTCCATACATAAAGCGAGTGACCTATCCCTCACTCGTGGATGGGATTATGTGAGCAGTAAATGCTAGCCACTCCCCCGAAATAAATCCTAGTGGACCACATTTAATTGAAGCGCCTTAACCCACTAGACCACCAAGTATCAATTCATTTATTTAATAACCAACCATAGTAATAAATGACTTCCTGGACTACAGGAAACCATTTGGCTTGTCAGTTAGTACAGAGTCGCTTGAAGATAGCACTACATCAAGTGAGAGGATGATGGAACAGTACCGTTAGTCGTCTGTTGCCTCGAGTAAAGGTACAGGCCTTGATGGACACTGTAATCGGACATTCATACCTCTTCATTTCCAGCAGCACAAATGGGGACCTGGATACAACAACGACTACTGCGGGTCGTATCGTAAAGAAAGACTGGCACTTGACGAAAACTGATTGTCTGCCTTAATGTCGCTCCTAGTTTTCCTATTCCTTCTTCCTCCCTGCACTAAAATGATTTCCCTTTTATTTTGTTCGTCTGGTGGCAACAAGAATGAAATAAGAATATAATTATAATTGATTTGCAGAGTTTGTCAGGCTAAGGGAAAAATTCTGAACTGTACTAGTATGGGTTTGATATAAAGTGGTATTCTTTCTGAGCGATTTATTATACATAATAATTATGATAATATATATATATATATATATATATATATACATATATATATATATATATATATATATATATATACATATATATCTGTGTGTGTGTGTGTGTGTGTGTGTGTGTGTGTGTGTGTGTGTGTAATAAATCGCTGAGGAGGAGACACTGCAAATTCGTCTGTGCCAGTCAGAATACGGATGATAATCTTTAATGACTGTGAAAAGAAAGCCTAAGTAGAATGCAAGGGTGTGGTGGTAGCCTTATTAACCCATTCGCTGGGAGGTAGTCGCCCAAAGCTGGATAAATGTTGTGGTGCGGCAGTATGATGACATACGGTACTAGACGCTGTCACTCGAGGGACTGACGATGGCAAAAACCCCAAGCTGTGTGACATCTTGCCTCAGTTATATCAAAATATTAATACATCACAGTGAGGGATTAAAAAAACAAATGATCCCACGGCAGACCTAGGAATAAGTTAATTTGCCTGGAGTGAATCACAAAAACAAAGGATAGATGCCTGATGATGTGAGTTAAGGCGCTGGTACCGGGTGTGGTCCGTTATGGGTTTCAGTCCAAGGGCTGGTCGGGGTTTACTGCTGACTTTGTGCCGCACGGGGCTGGACTGATTAACTGAGCCTGGGGAGTATACGCAGCTGCCTGGACAATATATATGGAACACCGTATTACCAGCGTAAGGAAAGACAGCATGGTTGATAGGAAAACATGTGAATGAAGTAGTATGTGTGGTAGAGAGAACATAAAGAAAGAAAAAAGTGAACAGTTATTTTGTCCATGTTGCTTTCACCTTTATTCATGCAACCTCTGCGACTTACTGGTAGAACACCATCGACCATAGACTAGTAATAGTAGAATGGTATCTACGACTATGTGTAGTATAAAGAACCTATAGTAACACACATGCAGTAAGTACTACCATGTTGCTGTTGTACGTGTGATCGTCGGCGTAGAAGACTCTTTACCACCTCTGTCTTAACGACTTAATCAGAGCACCTAATACTTCCCTTGTATCTTGCGCTAGCTGTATCAATATTATTCCAACACTTCATCATGTTCAGAGTTTCTCCTAAGCTGACAGAAGATGAAAAGAAAAAAAAAAGTTTTTAGAAGTGAATGGGTTAAGCGGCCCTAATGACAAGAGTTAGCCGTACCATTCCGATGGTGTATTTTTACCTTCCTGACGAAGTCAGAGGAGGGTGTTGTTATCACTGGGATCAATAGGTATCCGTCAGTAGAGTTGGGCGGCAGTGCGGCTGGTCGGGCGTAAAGATTTCGTTTCCGGACCAAAACTCAGAAAGTATTCATTGTAGAGTCATGAAATTTCACATAGTTATGTCTTATAATGTACTGGTGCCTTCTGATAGGCAGTATGCTGTGTCTTGAGTAGTTTTTTTCTTTTATTTAATGGAAAAGTAAAAAATCAAGAGATTTCAATGCAACTGCGTAAGGAATCTGAAGAGCCTAGGTTATGTGTCCTCAAGGCATTCTTCTTACGCCCACCTTAAAAAAAAAAAATGAGTGGGGGTGAGGGCCATTCTGCACATGGTTAGGTGTGCAGGGAGTTGGGAGGGTTTGTGCTTGGTCAGATGGAGGGATGCAACAGTGTAGGACTGACCTTTTTTTTTTTTTTTTTTTATTGTTACCATTTTAAATTATTCTATTCGGCTTAGAGGAGACTTTTCAAACTGAAGGATTAGAAACAGTCTTCACTGAACACTTTACCAGGGGAAACCCTTCCTAAGTTGATCAGGAATACACTAGTCTATAGGCAACAGGAATAAAGTGGTTAAAAATCTTATCATGGAGATTAACAATGGTGATAATGGCTCTTTGAGAATCAGAAGGAAAGTAGTGGAGTAACCTACAATCACTCTCTCTCTCTCTCTCTCTCTCTCTCTCTCTCTCTCTCTCTCTCTCTCTCTCTCTCATGCACCAAACAACGCCTCACAAAGAAAACTGCATACTTAATGCCTCTGCAAAAAAATACCATTGGGAAATATCACAAAGCTAACATCCGCATCTACAAAAATATAAATAACACACACACACACACACACACACACACACACACACACAAGGGTCTGTCGTCGTGAAACGCACGAAACGACACTTAGGGGTACAAAATGACCCTTAAATCAGGCAAACTACAGTATACTGTACTTGTGCAAGGTACACAGACTGATGAGGGGTGTACGTTTGAGCACTGGCTGTGTGGTGTAATTAGAGCCCCAGGGAACTGAGTGACTCCAGTGTTACCTCTACACTACGATGACGTCCTTTAGCATTTCAACGATTATTGCGTATACTGCTGCATAGGGGAGGGTATTGGGCGTAGTTGTTGTTTTTACCCGTCCCCGCCCCGGAGGGGCTTGGGGACGGCTATTGTTTTCACTTTGTCAGTTTGTTTCTCTGTTTGTCTGTTTGTTAACTTTACGCGAAAACTACTGGTGCAATTTGGACTAAAACTACAGGGATGATGGACTATGACCTTCTGATTACCTAATTAAATTTTGGGCCAAACTGAGCCAAGGCCCAGGCTGTAGGGCCAAAAAATGTAAAAAAAAAAAAAAGAAAAAAAAATGGTAGAAAATCGTTTTTTCGCCATAACTCCAAATTCGTCGTATCGACATGAAATCAAAACCTAGAGGTGCAACTTTCAAATCTGCATCCCATAACATGCCTCATTACATCAGGGAGCGCGGTATGGGGGTCAATGTCAGGTTGGTAGGGACTAAATCGGTAGAGAGGTGGCCTGCAGTCCTGATGGACCGAGGTTCAAATCCCGGCTGGGGCATGGAATAGTTTGTGGATTTGAATTTCAGTAAAGCAGACTTTATTGATCTACCAGAAGACCCGCCGACATGTCTTAAAAATACCCCCGCTAATACCAGTACACCAGTCCTGTATGAGACAGCAATGGCTTGTAATCAGTATGGACGGTGGGTGTTAGCGCCGAAGTGGTGACATGTGGAGGTGTAGGAGGACTATTGGGTCAAAGGAGGAGTACTGGGACTTGGGGATAGGCCCTGAAGTCTTTGCCCAGAGTCGGAGACGTAAAAAAAAAAAAAAATGGCCACAAAATCATTTTCACCCGATTAACTCCAAATTTGATATGTGACATCTTTGGCTAGATATCGTGCTGTGTTTATACGTCAGCACTAAAATGCCGGGAACGAGTTTGCTGTGCCTTGGCACTGCTTCTTGTTTTTACTGAAGCGAGATCCCTACGAGCTTCGCGAGTATCAGATAACTGAAGGGCAGTCAGTCGAGTTCATTTCCAGCAACATCCCACACCTGGCAACCTGGGGCTGTAACAGGTTAATGAGGCTATCATCGCACGATTATATTCAAATTGGGAAGAACCCCTGATATTAAAAGAGTTAATGAAAGCTATTTCTAATCCCGTCCACTCCCCTCTCCAATTTAAAACCTCCCTAAGCTAAGTGAAATCGTCTGGAGATAGCAAGACTACTCAAAATACGTCACCGATTTCAGGCGGTTGAAATAACTATGAAGACCATCGTCTGTGTGTGTGTGTGTGTGTGTGTGTGTGTGTGTGTGTGTGTAGAATGAATAGTGCTGTGAGTTGTTCAGCTAGAGGGGTCATACAAAAATAGGAAAAACAAATAAAGCCAATTGACTACACGACCACCCTGCCCTTGCTTTATCTGCCTATCCTCAACCATCCCACCATCACGTCACCGTCCTGCCACTCTCCCTAGCTTTTCATATTTTTCTTTTTTCTCTTCTGACTTTCATTTTTCTTCTTTCCTTCCATTGCGTCTCTCCCAGTTTCCCTTTCGCTTCTCTTCATTAATCCCCCTTCATCTCTCTCTCTCTCTCTCTCTCTCTCTCTCTCTCTCTCTCTCTCTCTCTCTCTCTCTCTCTCTCTCTCCCCTCCTTCCTCCCTCTCTCCCATTTGTCTCATTTTTTTACTGCATCCGTGAGCTATCTTTTTTTCTTTCACTCCCCCCTCCTTCCCTCTGTATTTGCTTTTATCTACTGTTTTCTTTACTAGTTCTAACCTTCACTTTATCAAATTGTTTTATTTATATTGTTTTCAAAAGAGTATATCCGAATTCTTCTGGACCAGCACTTCTCTCTCTCTCTCTCTCTCTCTCTCTCTCTCT
>NC_136991.1:23791492-23801492 GCF_032717465.1 Coenobita brevimanus | reverse complement strand
CTCCTTAACCCCCTTCACCTCCCTCTCATTCATTCATTCTCCCCTCTCTCTCCCTCTCACCTCTATCTCCCCCCTATCACTTTCACCCATTCCCCCTCCCCCTCCCTCTCTCTCATCCCTTCTTTCTCCCCTTGTCTCACTCCTTCTCCCTCCGTCTCTCTCACCCCTGCCCCTTCCCTCACTCTAACTCCATCTCCCTCCCTCTCTCACATCCCTTTCCCCCCTCTCTCTCACCTCTTCCCCCTCCCTCTTTCTTACACTTCTTCATCCACTCTCTCTCTCTCTCTCTCTCTCTCTCTCTCTCTCTCTCTCTCTCTCACACACCTCTTCACCCACCCTATCCCTCTCACCCCTTCCCCTCCCTTTCCCTTCCCCTCCTTCCCCTTCCTCTCACTCACCCCAACCCCCTCCCTCTCTCCCCGTCCCCCTCCCACCTCCCCTCACTGGTTCCCCCGTCCCTCTCCCCCAACATGCCTTTCCCCCCCCCCCCCCGTAAATAGCCCTAGCCTGCCTGACCGGTCCTCCCACACACTACCCTCCAGCATCGCCCCCTCCCACACACTCAACAGAGGGGGAGGGGGGGAGACGGGAAGGGGAGGAGACAGGGAGGGAGGGAGGGAGGGTGGAAGAAGAAACAGATGGTGCAGAAAGGAGGAAGGGAGAGAGATGGAGTAGAAGAGAGGGAGGGAGATACAGAGAAGGGTAAAATAGTAGAAAAGAGAGACAGAGAGAGACAGACAGACAGACAGAGGGAGAGAAATTAGGGAATGACATATGAGGGAGAGGGAATAAGAAGGAAGAGGAAAAGGTTGAGGAGATGATAGGAAAGGGAGCAAAGTGGGGAAGGGAGGATGGACTGTGAAAGATGATAATAAAAATATTAGGGAGGTAAGAGAGAGTGAGAGAGACTGGAAAGAAAGACATGAGATAGAAGAGCTTGGACGAAGTTGAAGAGAACAGTGTGAAGGAGGTGGAGAGGGAGAGAGAGAAAAGAGGGAGAGAAAGACTTGGGGAAGGGGGGGAGAAGGTGCCAATAAGAGAGTCAAAAGAAAGAAGTAAATCTCATTTCTTAGGGGAGAGAGAGAGAGAGAGAGAGAGAGAGAGAGAAAGAGAGAGAGAGAGAGAGAAAGAGAGAGAGAGAGAGAGAGAGAGAAAGAGAGAGAGAGAGAGAGAAAGAGAGAGAGAGAGAGAGACTGGGGTGAGCAGAACTGGCTTCACAGACCGGCTGGCACAAGTTTTTCTTTCACTGGGATCGGTTATTAATCGCATCATCTTAAAAATTACTAGTCTGACACTGCGTCTGCTTGGCCTGATGTGGTTAGTCATCGATGGTGGACAATAGTTCAGCAGGTGGCAGGTTAGTGACCAGAGGACCATCTGTTGTAGTTTTTAACCTCAGTCTTGGCCCAGATATTCCTCCTTTTTTGCCTACGTCATGATGTCCAGTGAGAGAAAAACAAATGCTGCGGATGTGCATCCTTTCTATATCACTTCTTCGGGATTAGTACTATTTTCCAGTGTTAATCTATCGCAACAACTTGCCATTGAAGATGGAGAGATGGAAAATTTCGGTCAAGTGAAAGTGAAATGGGTATAATTTTTTTTTTAATGATACGATCATGTAAACTAAGTTAGTCCGAGTATCACTGAGACAAATGCTGTTAGTTATATTAACTAACGGAAGTGGTCTTATGACTAATACTGAAATATTTGGTGTCCAAGTATGTGTTAACCACCTGCTGTAATGGATGTACTGTATGATATTGCTACCAGACAACTTGATTTAGGAAGGCTCTGACAGTGAAAGAATTAATGAATGTTTTATCTAACACCCCCATTGATAAAAGTCTCCCCTAAGCTGAGTAAAATCGTCGGAAGATGGGCGTTGGTATAGGATCCTGGGAGTGTTAGTAATATCAACATTATCTCTCTAATGGTCGGGACAGCATTTGCATTTATTCCAGTTAACGCCAGATTTAATCAGCTAAAAGTGACACAGGTGACTGTAGGTTAAAACTGTCAGACTGACTGTTGAAGTCGCCTGATTATTTATCTGTTATTCTCAGTAGTCGGTATGACCACATTATTAGTTAGTCCAGTTAGGTAGACAGTCATTGCATCAGTCTGTTGGTCAGTAAGGTCATGACCTAGTCACTCAATCTATTACACTTATTTACCAGCTAATTATTAACCCCTTCCATCTGTCAATCATTTACTTAAGCCATTAGTCAGTTAGTCAATCAGTTAGGCAGTTTGTTCTCCAGTCAGCCAATTCGTCAGTCCAATGGTGAGTTCACCAACCAGTGTTTTAGGTTTCAGTTAGCCAGACAGTCAGTCCGTCAGTTAGTGGTGTGAATTAGCCATCCACTCATTCTTTCCTTCACTCAGTCAGTCAGTCAGAAATAAATACAATGTTGTGTCCTCACACTCTAGGTAAAGTGAGTCGTATCATCATCATCATCTTATTTTATATGAAAACCATTCACATGCTTTTACCTTCCAGCACGCGTTTTCTCCTGTGCCAAAGAAAAGTCTGGTTTGATATATGTATATATGTAAATATATGTATACTTTATATATATATGTATGTATGTATAGATAGATAATGTGACAGATAGATAGATAGACAGATAGATAGATTTGTAATGCTTGTAAACATTTACTACGCTTGGTGGCAACTATGAAACTAACAGCTGGTGGTTTAGTGAGTTCAGGCTCTCCAACTGGACTGAGCCTGTAAAGGTTTATATCCGAGGGGTTTGTTGCTCACATGATGCCACACAGGGAGCGAGTGAGGCTGGTTAGCCTAACCGCGGGCATCTACGGTCCCACTGGCGTCCAAAATGTCTGGATGACTGACTGGCTGATCGACTGAAAGTACTAAAAAAAAACCTGATGGGGTTTATGAAGGATACTTTTGGCATCGTTCAGTGGGTGAGTCTCCCTTTACCTGGGTAATATCACCTGACGATTGCTACTATAAACCAAATAAACCATCGTACTTTAAGTTGACAACAAAAATGCTAGCAAACACACACACACACACACACACACACACACACACACATAGATCTGGGGAAACATGCAAATCTGTAAAAAAAAAAAAAAAAAAAAAAAAAAAAAACGCTGAGGCTGGTGTGGGAAAACGCACATGTCTGGATAAAACACTGGTGAGGGAAAATGTTTGGAGAAAAATAACTAAGAAAAAAAAAATAACTCGAGAGATGGGAAAAAGTGTACGACCCGAAAAACCACAAAATATATATAAAGTGGTCGAAGTACAGTATGTAGAGGAAAAAGTTGGAACTTGTTAAGAAAATACACAGTAACAAACACAGAACACTATAAAGAGTAGACTTACAAAAACATTCTGCGATCTACAGAGAAAAAAAGGATGTTTACATAATGGGAAGTTACATAAAGAAAAACCTGGAAAGTTGTATGGAGGATAAAAACACGTGAAGGTGTATAAAAATATCACACGATGTTACATGCAGTAAAAGACGGAAGTTTATACTGAGATAAACATGGACGGTACATCAGAGAAAACACAGGAAATATACAGAAAAACATGGCTTTGATATAAAAAGCAGGCAGTTATATAAAACAAAATAAAAATGAATATAACATACAAACTCAGAAGCCATGCAGAGAAAAAAGCGAGAAGTTATATAGGAAAACTATAATATAAAGAGAAAAGTGAAGCTATATAGAAAAAAGGGGTGGTATTGAAGACAAAACTCAGGCTCTAAGGAGGGAAAAGAAGCCCCCCTAAGTAATGAAAAAGGACGAAAGGTATGGTTAGCAAGGCAAAGAATGTTAAGTAGTGAGAAACTCGAAAATGTATTTAAAAACACAGGGGGTTATTAAGAGCAAAGCAATAAATTTCAATAGTGCAAACGAGAAGCTAAACTAAGGAAGAAGAAACCACCTGAACTTATATACAGAACAAGAAAGAAGAAAAATTATACGAAAGTAATGAATTGATATAGAGTATTTTAAGTGTTTAAGGTGAGAGAGAGAGAGAGAGAGAGAGAGAGAGAGAGAGAATCAGCTGGCAAATAAAAGTGGAATTTTCATGAGGCAAAAAAAAAAAAAAATCTGTAAGAATCAAAGAAATATATGGAAAGGGGTAAAAATGCATGGGAGAAGCAGATAAGGTACACAGAAATATGCTGTTTCACACAGTGGGGACAAATGTAGTGTTTGATTCCAGGTAATGGCAGACGAGTTTATTGCATGTGGTGAGAAAAGGAGCCTGCGTGATAATACTGGTAACTTAAATGTGTCTTGATGGAGGCAGTTGTAGTATTTTTTTCCAGGTAACTCCAGACGGTTACATTCAGTTGAGAGAGCACAGCAGCCTCACAGTGTCAGTGTACATGAAAAATATACCACGAAAGAAAACAGTTTATATGGGAAAACTAAAATGATAGGCACCTATTGAAAAGGGTGATCTGTACCAGCAAAGGAGATTTTTTTAGTGTCCGGCTCTGGGCACAGGCTTCACAACCCTTTTCCAAGGCCCAGTATTCCTCCTACATACCATGCACCCTCATATGTTACCACTTCGGCACTACCACCCACGTCCATGTTGAAAACATGCCAGGACTGTCTCAGATAGGGCTGGTGTATTTGTATTAGTGGGGGTGTTTTTCCGACATGTCGGTGGGTCTTAAGGTTGATCAGTAACGTCTGCTTTATTGAAATTTAAATCATAAAACTATTCCCTGCCCCAGCCGGGATTCGAATATTGGGTCCATTAGGATTCCAGACCACCTCCTTCCCCTTTCGGCCACTGCCTCCCTCAAATGACTTTGAAAGTATAAGAAAATTATTAGAAAGTCATCATAGTCAGAACTCAAGTATTCTACTCCAGCTGACGCCAGACGATTATGCTGAGTTATGAGTAAGTCTTAGGAGGCTTAGAATGTTAATACTGTGACCATTAATCCTCTCATGATCAGGACAGCTCTGATATTTTATTTCAGCTAACACCAAACCATATTATTTATAAAAGGGTGAGTCATAAATCTCTTTCTGTTCATGCAAAATATCTATAAAGAAACACAAGCAAAGTTTTAATAAAGTGTATGTAGAAAATACTAAGCACTAAAGTAAATAAAAAATAGAGAAGAAACGAAAAAATCAGTGCTGAAATGCAGCAAAAAAGTTTAAAAAATGCTGTCATGAACCCAAGAGCTAGTTTCAAAATTGCAAGAATAATTCCGCTTGAAAAAAGATGGCATGGATTTCTTTTTTCTTCTTTTATTTTTTGCGTATGAAGTAAGTATGAATAATGGACTCTCTCTCTCTCTCTCTCTCTCTCTCTCTCTCTCTCTCTCTCTCTCTCTCTCTCTCTCTCTCTCTAATCCTACAATTTTTAGTATTATGTTTTTTCTTATTTTTACTGTTTTGTTTTTTGTTTGTTGTTTGGACATAAAGAATATTGCATTTAATATTTTTTTTTCAACTCCAACATTTAAAGATCGACTTATCTTCTCTTTTACTCACTTGGTGTGGGTGGATGGGTTACTTGTTCGTATAAGTATGTGTATAAGGTGTATGTGTGCGTATTTATACCTGTACGCTTGTCCATGTATGCGTGTGTGTGTGCCTGAGAGTAAGTGTGCGTGTGTTTGTGTATACATGTATGTGTTTGTGTATACATGTATGTGTGTGTGTGTGTGTGTGTGTGTGTGTGTGTGTGTGTGTGTGTGTTGTGTTTATGTGTGTGGGCGTTTGTTTTCGCATTTGTGTGTGTGTGTGTGTGTGTGTGTGTGTGTGTGTGTGTGTGTGTGTGTAGAGAGAGAGAGAGAGAGAGAGAGAGAGAGTTTTCATTCTCTACCCACCTTTTCATCAGTCTGTCATCTGCAGACATTTAGTTCTTTCATTACCGTGCTCACTTTTGCATCTAATCTTGCTGCCGCCTCAAGGGAAAGAAGTCTGGTCACAAACGCACCACCCCGTCAGTCCCAGGGCGTCATTGCCTGTGTCGGGAAGATGCCACGTACGAGACCAACGCAGGCTTATGTTGTTATTGTTGCTGAAGAAAAAATTGCAATAAACCTGCAGTCCTTCACTGTACTCAAATAATTTATTAATCATTCGGCACTACGATAGGCTGTATGAAGAACCAACCACACCGGTACTTCCAGTCAAGGATTATAGAATATGAGAGGCACACAGTTAATTGTTTTAGTTCATGATCCGCCCCACCCTTGCACCTTATGTTACGCCGTCCCCCTCCACAAAGAAATTAAAAACGAATAGCCACCCAACACCTCACGGAGCATCTCAGCAACATCTCTCATCCCCCTCCACCCAACACAACACTTCACAAACACTTACATAAACACAGATATCATAGCCGTCCAAAATCTGAACCAAATAGCATTCTTTAAGGACTTCCTCCAGACATACACCCGTCAGAAACTATCCTAGCCAGAGACATGAGTACACCTAACCAGACTGCGATGTGGTCACGAACCTTCCCTGCTACAATACCAAAATAAAATACAACTCACAGTGATCCAAGCTACCCTCACTGCAGTGCAGCCTCCCACATCACGCATATTTCCTCACTTAATGCACTATACTGTCACAACGCAGACAGTTCTTCAGCATAACCTCATGATAAGACTTTTGTTAGCGACCGACTGAAAGGCCGGCTTCTTGCGGTTCACTGAGATCACATCTAGATGACCATGGAGTTACTGCGACAACAACAACGACAACAGCTACTGCATCCATTATCTCAAGGTGTATTTCCTGTCCACGCCCAGCCATTCGCCATATTTCCAGCACATTCCACCCATTTCTTTGTTGATCACGCCCATATACCCCCCTCTCCTTTGACAAAATCATGGCTCGAGGAAGGTATCATGGTGGATAAAGGTGTTCGTTTATATTTTATTGTTGCTGCTGACCATATGACTATTCAGCCTAGGAGAGCACTCTAGTAATGTAAGTGGTCGTGACGGCGATATCTAATCCCCTCCAGTTTGGGCTCACTCATATGCTGCATAAAATTGTCTGAAGATGGTAAGAATAAAATGAAATATGTTACTGTATGAAAGGCCTAACGGAGTTCCTAATCCTTCTGCAACAAGAATATTGTATAAACGATGTCATTGTATTGATGGAGTTATCCATTCAACGCCCACTATACTAACCATCAACTAACAACAACTAACCAACCATTTGCACCTTACTATCCATCTGTCCAACCAACTGTGCAACTAACCATCCAGACAAACATTCAGTCAAGCATCCATCCACACCCTAACTCAATCAACAGCACGTAGATAAACAACCACCCAGCCAAGCTACGCCACCGACATTACTCGTTCAATCATCCATACTTGACCATTTACACAGCCAGGCCATCTCCACACCTAACTCATCCAACCAACTTACTTATCACACACTCACCAAGCTAACCAACCGTGCTCTTCTACCATCCACCCTACCAGTCAGTCATTAATCCAGCGACCCATTCAATCATCTATGCACCCGTCCGTCAGAAATAACTAACATTCAACTATCCATCCATTAATCCAATAATTCAGCTAGTCAGGCATCTGTCCATCCATTAAAGCAAATATGCAGTCATCCATCCATCCAAATGTGAGATACAAAAATCCATTCATCCATCCCCTTTCATTCAGTTTATCTGCCAGTTAGTGCTGAAAAACACAACCGATTATCCTGCCAAACTAAGACTTTATCCACTTTACGTCCGTCCATCCACAGATTCTCTCGTCCATGCACCCTTCCATTCATCATTCTTCTATCCAATCATCTATCCTTCTTTCCATTCACCTACTGCAACTATCTATCCATCCACCTGTCCATTCCAGCAAGCATTCACCCAACCAACTGTATATTTCTAACAGTTTCGTGAGCATCCCTCTATCCAAGCAACCACCCGACCATCCATTGATCCATGCATCTGAACAACCAGCCCTCCGCACGTGGCTGAATCGATAGAGAGGTGGTCTGCAGTCCTAACGGACCCAGATTCGAATCCCCGCTGGGGCAGGGAACAGTTTAAGGATTTGAATTTCATAAAAGCAGATTTTACTGATCTACCATGTGCCTTGCCGACATGTCATAAAAGTACCCCCCCTAATGCCAGTACACCAGTCCTGTATGAGACAGCCCTCGCATGTATTCAGAATGGACTGTGGGTGTTGGCTCCGAAGTGGTGGCATGTGAAGGTGTATGATATGCACGTGGACTACTGGGCCTTGGGAGCAGACTGTAAAGCTTACGCTCAGAGTCGGACGCACAAGCGCAGGCGCGCGCACGCACGCACGCACACACACACACACACACACACACACACACACACACACACACACACACACACACACACACACACACACACACACACAAAATGCTAAATATAATTATATAAACATCCAGCCACCAGTCCCAGCCATGTAGATATACAAAGTATGGCACAACTACCCAGTTATCTAAATGACCAGCCATTTCATTACACAGAAACATTCAGCCTTCCATCCATTCAGTCAGCCATCAACACTTTCAAATAATTACATAGCCATCCACTCATCTAAACATTCATTTAACCATCCATCTATACATTAAAGCTGCCATGTTTCATCTTTATCTCTTTACTATTACCAGTTCAGTGGTCATTGCTCCCTTGAACCTTCTGCTTACATCCTGCCTCCATCACAGAGGGCACATAGCATCCATCTGGCAGAGCACTCTCACCTCTTTTCTGTTCAGCTATCTGATGCAAGAGTTAACCGTTACTGTAAATTATGTATGCAGCAGGTCAGCTCTGGATCTATCATCCTCCAATCGTTTTTCCCTCTGCCTGTGATCTCCAGAGTTCTAAACGCAATACTCGTATGTGCAGGCATCTCGAAATGAACGGATCTTTAATTGGCTCTTCGTTATAAGGAATACCTTTATAGGCTTTAACCTTGATTTTTTTTTCTTTGACAAAAGAGAACAACAATTCACCCAACCATTCTACCATATATCCATACAAGCTGCTGAGTACCCTCCATCCATTTATCCAAGCAATCATCGCTGCTTCCCTCCTCCCTTCTTTCCTTCCTTCCTTCCTTATCCACACTTCCAGCCATCCCTCCATCCAGACAGTGAGCTAAATGAACAAGCACCCCCACATACAAGTGAAGACTCAAACATCCATCCATCCATCCATCCAACCATCCAACCATCCATCAGACCATCCAGCCAGCCAGCCATCCAACCATCCATCAGACCATCCATCCATCCATCCATCCATGCATCAAATCATCCATCCATCCATCCATCCATGCATCAAATCATCCATCCATCCATCCATCCATCCATCCATCAGACCATCCATCCGTCCAACCATCCATCAGACCATTCATCCGTCCATCCAACCATTCATCAGACCATCCATCCACCCATCCTACTATCCATCAGACCATCCATCCTTCCATGCTTCCATCCATCCACCTATCCGTCCATCCATTGGTCTATCAACTTCTCAATCAGTCCGACTGTCCATTCATCAGTTCAAATGTCCTTCACGTAACTATCCATGCATCCATAAAAACAACCCCCCACACCACTTATCCATCCAACAATTCATCAGAATATCCTTCCTTCTATCCTTGCCTTTCTTTTTCCCCTACAAGCACGTGACCAACGTCCCTAACATACCCGTATGTGCTACTTCTCAAACCATCCATCCATTCATCTATCTATCTATCTATATACTCGTTTATATATATATATATATATATATATATATATATATATATATATATATATATATATATATATATATATATATATATATATATATATGCGTATGTGTGTGTGTGTGTGTGTGTGTGTGTGTGTGTGTGTGTGTGTACCTGTATGTGCGTGTGTTTGTGTGTGTTTGCGAGCTAACAATCACTGAAACAATCCACTGATCCATTCATCGGAACATCCGCACATACAAACAATCCCACAACTATCC
>NC_136991.1:23758992-23788992 GCF_032717465.1 Coenobita brevimanus | reverse complement strand
GAATAATTAGAGAGAGAGAGAGAGAGAGAGAGAGAGAGAGAGAGAGAGAGGAGAGTGGATATCAATTAATATACTTTTCGAGATACCATACCAAATGTACAGAGTCCGTAACTTCTTCACTGACGAGCAGTTAGCTATAATTTATAAGAGTCATGTGTGCTGTCAGCTTGAATATTGCTCACCCTTGTGGAATGGATGTGGAGAGGTTGCATTAAAACAACTAGACAAAATTCAGAACAAAGCTGTTAGAATTATTAACAACCCTGCCATTACATATAAACTACCTCCCCTACAAGTAAGAAGGAATGTTGCCTCCCTTGCATTATTTTACAGATATTAGTATGGCAACTGTTCAGACGAAGTTGTGTCCATGGTGCCACCTCTCCATGCCTTCCCTCGTGCTACACGGGCATCTGGTAGCGCTCATGACTGGCATGTCACTCAGCCATATTGCAGAACTTCTGCCTATTAGAATTCTTTCATTCCCCGAACTGCATCTCTCTGGAACTCGCTTCCCCAGAGGTGTTTCCCTCCAAACTTCAACCTACAGCTGTTCAAGTCTAACTCTTACAGATATTTTATGAACAGCGGACACCAGTAATCTGGTGTATGGATTATTTTTTTTATTCATTTGTTTTTCCTTCCTTTGTTCTGTTATTTAAAAAAAATAAATAAATAAAACAACCTAATGATAACGAAAGCAAAATCCAAAATGCGTCATCGGTCATTGCTCGGAATCTATAATTGGACACAAGAGAGAGAGAGAGAGAGAGAGAGAGAGGAGGGGAAGGGCGAGAATAAAGGTCCTTAGAATTTATTTTTGGCACTGAAGAAAGAGCAATTGAAGATAGATAAATCGGTAAGGTACTTTCAGAATCCATTATTATGTGACCGAGTTCTTGTGATGGAGGGAAGCAAGTGCGGAACCGACGCAGGCACGACGGAGCAAGAGGTGTTCCTACTGACATCGCCATCAAAACAGCCGCCATCAGTACCTCCAACACAACAGTTACCAATATTTCTATCACCGTTGCAACAACCAATAGTATTTTCCATACCACAGTCATTACCATCACCATGATCATCACAGCTAACAACATTCCATCACCACAGCTACAACCAACGTCACCACCACCACAACTACCAGCACTGATACTACCGCTGCAGATATCAGCATTACCACCACCATCAACCGTTACCAGAATTACCACTGTATGGGAGCGCCCATCATCCACTCACTGGATGTAGTGCTGCACATTCCTTTCTTTGTGTATGTCATTCTTGTTATATGTCTGTCCTCCTCCCTGAATTTCTTCCATCTTTCCTGTTATTATTTATTGTTCTTTTTCCACATCAGGTGGCTCGACACTGAGTGACAAGCCAAATGGTTTCCTGTAACTCAGGAAGCCATTTACAACGTTGATGGTAACCATACAGTCAAGTAACAGAGTGACATGGAGCCTTTTATAGTGTCCGTAATTGTCTGGGTGGAAATACCCAACAGCGGCACACACCCAAGAACCAAACGTTCACACTAATTCCCGCTCCTAGCTGTGCGAAACGCTGTTTTATGGGTGGGAACATACATTCACTGCACGGGACGGCCGTGCAGGGGCGGTCGCTTGTTTATAGTTGATGGGTCTGCTCGATCAGACAAATTAGGATAGCACAACAACAAACAACCACTGTCATCTTAACTAACAACACTACTACTACTAACACCGTCGTCATCAACACAACTACAAACATTACCGCCATCACTCTGACTTCCAACATTGACATCATCACCACAGCTCCATTTTAACTCACCATTACCACTGTCACCAAAGCTACTGATATCCCCATCATTTCACCCTTCACGCCCGTTGCCGTTATTATTATTAAAACAGATTCCAACCTCTCTCTCTCTCTCTCTCTCTCTCTCTCTCTCTCTCTCTCTCTCTCTCTCTCTCTCTCTCTCTCTCTCTCATAAATTTATTTCCGTCTGCCAAATTTATGGACAAGAAAAGAATTAAAGCAAAAACCCTGAGTAGCTATTTGGAATAAAAAGTGCCTCATATTTTAATTTGTATTATGAGAGAGAAAGAGAGAGAGAGAGAGAGAGAGAGAGAAATTCGTCGATTTTCCCGCTTTAATCAAACAGATTTTTTTACATTTGCCTTTCCATCATCATCATTCATATATTCAAACTCAGATCAAGGGCTATGAACAGAAGTATATTATCAGCAACCGGTAAAAATTAAACTTTCTATATGATTATTTTTAAGAACGATGGGCAAAGAATAAAGCAATCCGAAAAGGTCTGAAAAAATTATGGCGATAAAATATAAACCATTCTAAATTCTCCATTATTTTTGTGAGAGAATAAAAGAGAATAAGAAGCTGCTTAAAATGCATGATTATGAGATGGAAGAGCGCTTGGCTGGCAGGGAGGGGAAATGAGAAAGAAACTGTGGGAGTGTTTGGGAGTCTATTAGTTTTATAGGGAGGGGAGAAGTGGAGGTAGTAGGCTATATGTAAGAGAGAGAGAGAGACAGAGACAGAGACAGAGACAGAGACAGAGAATATATATTATCCTTTACCTATACGAAGATAAAAAGATAGATATGGAGGTAGAAAGAATAAAACAATAAAGAAAGGAGAGTGCCAAACCAATTCCAACTGATTTCCCTAATTTAGTTTGCAAGATTACCAGTGTTGTGCCAAGACCAACACAAAAATAAAAATCATGGCTCAAAAATCAGGTAAAACTTATTCACCAGCCATGATTTTTTTTCCGAGCGAGAGAAAAGAAAAAAAAAAAACAGGAAAAAGCTGCTTGAAATGTATTATTGTGGGGTGGAAGAGCACTTGGCTGGCAGGAAAAGAAATGAGGAAGGAATTGTTGGAGCGTTTGGAGTCTATTATTTTTATGGGGGATGGAAGAAATGGGGGTAATGGGTTATATTTGAGAGAGAGAGAGACAGAGACCGAGAGAGAGAGAGAGAGAGAGAGAGAGAGAGAGGGAGAGAGACTATTACTCTTTTCTTCTTAACGTGGGAAGTTTTAATTTTAACTCTCTCTCTCTCTCTCTCTCTCTCTCTCTCCCTCTCTCTCTCTCTCTCTCTCTCTCTCTCTCTCTCTCTCTCTCTCTCTCTCTCTCTCTCTCTCTCTCTCTCTCTAATATCGAAGGAATAAACCTTTTAGTACCAAGGAAACGCGCTGCTGTAGAGGCCATAAGAACACTGCTGCTGTCGGGATGGTGGTAGTTGTGGTTGGTCCGATGTTGGTAGTTGTGGTAGTTGCCGATTGTTTGCAGTTGTGGTTTGTAGATTGGTAGTGGTATTGGTAGGTATGGTTCGGGTAGTGTTGGTCTCTGAGGGTGGCGAAATGTTGTTAAAGTGCTGGTAGTTGCTGTAGTGGGTGATAGTGGTAGTTGTGGTAGCGACGGACTCGTTTGCATAGGGGTAGTTGAGGTTAGATTGTGGTAGTTGTTGATAGGGATAGAAGTTGTTGTGCAAATAATGACACTTGGGAGTACTGAATGGATATTGGTAGCTGTTGTAATGGTCGTTGTGGTTGGGCAATGGTGGTAGTTGTGGTTGGGCAATGGTGGTAGTTGTGGCTGGGCAATGGTGGTAGTTGTGGCTGCGCAATGGTGGTAGTTGTGGCTGGGCAATGGTGGTAGTTATGGTTGGGCAATGGTGGTAGTTATGGTTGGGCAATGGTGGTAGTTCTGGCTGCAGTGGCTGATCATCGTAATACATCATCATTCAGTACTTGTTAACATTTATAGGTATTAGAGAAGTAATGCAACGCCGTGTGCGATTGTGGTAGTTGCGGTTGTATGGGTAATGGTGGCACAAGTGGTTGCTGGGGGTAAAGTTCATTTGTTAGGGGCTTAGAAGGGCAGGAGGACATTGTGGTGGTTGTGGTTGTGGTAAGATTGCTAGTGAATGTAAATGATGTGATTGCAGGTAACTGTGGTAAAAACGTGGTGTTTGTGGTGGTGGTAATGGTGTATGGTGGTTGCGGAGGTGATTGTAGTAGAGAGGTTCTGGTGGTACTGGCTGTGGTTGTAGTGGTAGGATTGTTGGCGAGTGTAACAAAAATTGTGACAGTAGGTGTTTGGGACAGAAATGGTAGTGATGGTGGCAGTGGTAGTGAAATGGATGCTGGTGGTTGGTGTGGCATGCATGGTAGTTGCAACGTTGAATGTGGCAGGTGGTAGTGACTGTGGTGGTAGTGATGGTGTTAGTGGTATGTGTGACAGTTGAAGTGGTGAATGCGATAGGAGTGGTAGTTGTGGTGGGGATGGCGGTTATTGTGGTACTAACACGTACGATGGTTGAAGTGGTAGTTGTGGTAGGAATGGTGTCATAGTAGTGGTAGGATTGCTAGTGAATGTACTGTACTAGAAATGGTGATTGTGACTGTGGTAGAACTGGTGGTGTTGGTGGTTGCTGTGGTAGTGGTACTGGTGGTGGTTGCAGGGGTGATTGTTGTAGGAACGTTGGGTAATGTTACAAAGGCGGTAGATGACTGGGGGGGAAAAGGGTAATATGGTACCTGATATTGGTAATGAGAAAAAGATGAGGGAGGGAGGGAGGGAAGGAAGGAGAGGGAGGGAGGGAGGATGGAAAGAAGGAGAAGCGAGGGAAGAAAGCAGAAGGGGGAGAGAAGGAGAAGGAGGAGAAGGAAAGGGAGGAGGGAAGGATTTTAGTTTACTTACAGGAAGGAAAGATGGTGAGAGGAAAGGAAATGGAGGATAGAAGAAAAGAGAGTATGGTTAAGTTGAAGAAAGAGAAATGTCAAAGAAGAAGGGGAGAGAGGGAAGGAGGGAGGAAAGAAAGGGAAAGAGGGAGAGACGAAAGAAGGGGAGAGAGGAAGAAAGGGAAGGAGGAAAGTAGGGAAGAGATGAAGGGAGAAAAGAAAGAAGGAAGAGGAAAGAAGGGGAGAGATGAAGGGAGAAAGGAAAGAAGGAAGAAAGGAAGGAAGGAAAGAAGTGGTCATGTAAGGGAGGGAGGGAGAAGGGAAAGGATGAAGAAGAGGGAAGCAGGATCACGTAAGGAACAGAAGATAGTGCATGGGAGGAAGAGAGAGGAAGAGACGGAAGGAAAGAGTCACGTGTACTACGAAAGCAAAGGGTAGGACACGTTAAAGGAAAGGGGGAGAAGGATGAACGGAAGGACATGACGGAACGAGAGGGAGGGACGGCAAGATGTGAAAGGAAAGGAAGGGAAAGGAAAGGAAAGGAAAGGAAACGAGGGAGGGATATGTGAACGGAAAAGGAGGCATATATGGAGAGAGAGACAGACAGACAGACAGACAGACAGAGACAGAGACAGAGAAAGAGAGAGAGAGAAAGAGAGATGAAGGGACAGGGATGCAGGAAGGGACACGTGAAGGGAAAGGGATGGAGGGAGGAACATATAAAGAGAGCAGGTGAGGAGACAGGGAAGGAGTAAAGGGAAGTAAGAAATAGAAATGTAAATAGTAAAGAAGAGGAAGGTCATGTGGGAGAGAGACTGGAATGTAGGAAGTGTGGCTGGCAAGAGCAGGGAAAGGAGTGAGGGGGAGGGGGAAAGAAGTGAAGGTTACAAGAGGTAGAGAGAGAGGAGTACAAGGAGGGAAGGACAGGGTGGGAAGGGAGGGAGGGGTACTAGGAAATATGGAAGGTGACTGAGGGTTAGGGAAGGAAGGAGGGGAAGAGGGACGTACGCAAGGATAAAAGGAAGGGGGAAGAAGGAAGAGGAACGATAGAGAGGGAAGGGTATAGGGAGTGAAGGAGTGAAGGAGAATGTTGAAAGTGGACGGGTATAGGTAAATGAGAGAAGAAAGGTGAGGAAAGAAAATGAAAGGAGGTAAGGTAAAGAGAGTGGAGGGAGCAAGGAGAACAGGAAAGGTGGGGCGGGGGGGAAGGAGAAGAGATGAGAGCTATATGGATTAGAGAGCAATCAAAACAAGAAAGAAGAGACTGGGCACGAGGAGGAAGGAAGGGGGAGAGAGGGAGAAGCAAGGGACGAGTAGGAATGATGGAGAGAGGGGTGGAAAGTGAAACAAAACTGATTTACCGAAAAAAAAGAGGAAACTTAGGAAACAGAGATCGAACAGGAAACACTAGACATCAATTCCCTTGGTAACGCTACGAATGATTGTAAACATTTTGACCATGATCCTGTACTTATCATAATAATAATAATAATAATAATAATAATTATTATTATTATTATTATTATTATTATTATTATTATTATTATTACTATTATAATTATAATAAAAACAAGAGCAACAACAACAATAACAACAATAGCGATGCCAGAGTGTGTGTGTGTGTGTGTGTGTGTGTGTGTGTGTGTGTGTGTGTGTGTGTGTGTGTGTGTGTGTGTGTGTGTGTGTGTGTGTGTGGGTGTGTGGGTGTGTGGGTATGTGTGTAGTTCTTTAGCTTTTGTGTGTGTGTGTATGAGTTTATTATTATTATTGTGTGTGTGTGTGTGTGTGTGTGTGTGTGTGTGTGTGTGTGTGTGTGTGTGTGTGTGTGTGTGTGTGTGTGTGGTGTATCGATCAGTGCTTGTGTGAGTGTGCGTGTGTGTTAGAATAGAGATGAGGCCTTGTGCGTTAGCATATACACACACTCGCAGCTGGCATGTGTTCCTTCCTGCATACACACACACACACACACACACACACACACACACACACACACAAAACACGACCACCACATTGCAATATTCTGCTCGTAAGAGAGAGAGAGAGAGAGAGAGAGAGAAAGAGAGATGGAAACACTGAGAGACAGACTCTCATGCATAACACTTGAAGATGAGAGATGGTCAAAGAAGTTTGAAGAGAGTGACAGAAAGATGGAAGTGACTAACAGTGAATGAAAAGTGGAAAGAATGTTTGAGCAGTGAGAGAAATATGGTAGAGATGGACAGAAAGGTTGAAGGGATGGACAGTGACAGGAAGAAAGACAGGGGCAGATTTATAGACAATATATTAGACAAACAGGTAGCGACAGACAGAAGCACACTTACACTGACAGACCCATACACATCACACTATAGGCGGTAATCTAGTACTGTTAGGAAGCTGACTAACACGACGTCTCTACCGATTAATTTCTGATTCTGCTCCGTTACTGTATTCTTGTATGTTATTCATGTAATCTATATCGACACTGAAAAGACATAAGAAGCAAACCAGGGGATATTAATGAGTAGTCTGGAAAATATATCGTTGAGGAAGAGGTGTTAGGGAGACTCCTTACCTGGCGAGAAAACGGGCTTATAAGAGAGGCGGGAGTGACACAAGGAAGGATAACCACTTCCGGTGAAAGAATTAATGAAGGCTGCATCTAACCTCTCCAGTTTGAAAAGCCTCTCCAGAGCTTAGTAAACCTGTCTATAATGGCAACACTAAAATATACTCTGCATTGTACTATATCATTCGGATAAACTTAGCATTCATACACAGGGTCACAAGTGGGCTGGTATCCCTCACTGAGAGCCTCTTCCTTACCAGCTTATGTTTGTGTGTGTGTGTGGGTGTGGGTGTGTGTGTGTGTGGGTGTGTGTGTGTGTGGGTGTGGGTGTGGGTGGGTGTGGGTGTGAGTGTGTGTGTGTGTGTGGGTGTGCACTTCAAAATTCGGACAGGTGAACATGACCATTTTCAGGTTAAAAATTTTTTGTTGTGTTCCCAGAGTTGTTTTTAGCTTTTTATTTTATTTTATTTTATTTTTTTACTGATAACACACCACGAGAATTTATTGGTGGGTGTATTGATCCCTTGTTCAGAATACGTCAGGTTTACTTTATTCCTGCTGCAGCCACAGTAGTTTACTTGGATTAGCGAAGACACTTTGCAATGATCGGATTAAGCCCTTGAATCCGGTGACCTAATTTGCTCATTTGTTTTTATCTCCAAATTTATTCATCTTAAGGTGGCCTTTTTGTTCTGAAGGGGTCATGGATAGCAAAATCATCTCTCTATTTCGAAAAGTCTCTCCTGAACTGAATAAAATCGTTATGAGTTTGAAAGGCTGCATCCAACCGCTCTAGTTGGAAAAGCCTCAACCTTACATGAGTAGAATCATCAGAAGACAGCAAGAATAAGATTATTAATTACGTCCTCTGTTTGAAGAAGTTACGCGTTTCAGTTCGCTGACGTCTTTTTATCTTATTTAGTTATTTATTTTTCTTACTTCCTCCAGACCCTTTTGTTTAGGCAAAGGGTGATTTCTCGAAACTGAGGGAAGGGATGTACAGTACGATTCGCTAACCCATTCAGCGTGAAAGCCTTTCCTAAGGTGAATAAAGTCGTGTGTAGGTTGCTAGAGGGTAAAGTATAACATGACACGAGTTTATAAGACGAATAAAATAGTCTGGAGGTAGGTAGAATGAACGTATATATAACACCATCGTACTGGAGAGGTTAAATCTCACAAGAATTTGTTAACCCTTTCTATAGTTTTATATTTTATTCCTGCCAGCGCAAGACAATTTTTAAATTAGTTTAGAAATGGTGTCGTTTAGTGAAGGGGTTGGATGCAGTGAAAGCCAAGGATAACAGGCAATCACTTCTTACGCACGTCAAGATTTACAGCCCCGGGGCAAGGCTACCTTGAGCCAGTACATGTAAGGGTAGGTGGCCACCTGGCTTCCCTTGATGACGTTACTTGACCGAAAAGCTTCAGTCGCGTCATGGGGAATGAACGTATAGAAGACAATCACTCGGACTGGAGCGTTCCAGTTGCCAGACCACAAGACGTCTTGGTGAGAAACAAACTGTATTAACCTGGCTGCTATCAAAGCTTTCACCTCACCTCAGCAAAGTCGTCTCACAGCAGCAAATCTGAATAAAGAAGACTACATCGTGTTGATCGGGTTGACCTTTTCACCACAGTGACATAAAGTACATATATATATATATATATATATATATATATATATATATATATATATATATATATATATATATATATATATATATATATATATATATATATATATATATATATATATATATATATATATATATACAGAGAGAGAGAGAGAGAGATAGATAGATAGATAGATAGATAGATAGATGTATATACTGCAGTCCATCATCCTCCTTTCAGGGTTAGGAAAGGAGCTGAGGTGCTTTTGCTTAACCAGGCAGCAGAGCATTCCAGCTATAGCAGTGCCACCATGCGAAGGCGCCCCTGTCCAGTGTATAGATATATATGTACTCTCTCTCTCTCTCTCTCTCTCTCTGTATATATATATGTATAAAATATTATATTATATTATATTTAACCCATTGGCTCCCAGAGTTCCTGGGCGAGCGACTATGCTGGCACGGTACTAAGCGTACCACCCTCCGCCTATCGACTCATAGTCTCGAAGCTCATAGGTCCCTACCCAAGGGTTTCCTACTTTATAAACCTTTGAAAATTCTCAGTTCCGTCCTATATTGAGGACACTGGGTTCTAATGGGATGTATATATACTGAATATATCCATCCATCCATCCATCCATCATCCAATCCTAAATTGCCCCATGAGAAGCGTAGGGGCCCGGGGCTAGGCATTTGGTCCCGACATTTAAGATGAGAGTGACCAGCCGCACAAATCCCTGAGTGGCATTACATGAGCAATCAACCCCAACCAACCCTTGGATATAAACCTTCACCGGCTCAATCCGACTGGAGCGCAATAATTACTCACTAAACCACCAGGCGCCAATATTTGGTTATATGGTTACCACCCAGTGTAGTAAATGATTTCCTGGTGTACAGGAAACCATTTGACTTGTCACTCAGTGTAGAGTCACCCTCAGGCAGAAGGAAGAGGAAAGAATGGAGAAGAGAAAGAAAAGGGAGTGTAAAGTTACCCGTAGGCAGAAGGACAAGGAAAGAATGAAGGAAAGGAAGACAGAAGAGGATGAAAGGAAAGAGGGATGGAGGAGTGGAAAAGGTAGACACCCGACAGCAGCACAACATCGAGTGAGTGGATGGTGAGCGCCCCCACAAACCACAATATATATATATATATATATATATATATATATATATATATATATATATATATATATATATATATATGAGTCGTCCATTTATCTGTCTGCTTATATATCTTAAATGTGTCTGTTTATGTATTTATTGGCATCTGTCTATCTATATATAATTGTTTATATTTGTTTATATCTTTTTTCTTTTCTACCTACGTATTATCTTTCTATCTATCAGTTTCTCAATCCTCCCGTCTCTCCACCCCCCTATCTATATCCCCCCCCTGGCGTCCCCTCACCCCCATCACTTACAGTAAAGACCCACCGCCATTCTAATACACTAATTACCAGTGCAAATATTATTATCAAACATTCACACTTGCATTTTTTATTTCTTTGGCAAATGAGGGATAATCACCCTGTTTGCCTATTTCCCGCGGCGATTAGGGGGTGGCGGTAATTGCTGGGGAGGGAGGGAGAGAGAGAGAGGGAGAGAGAGAGAGAGAGAGAGAGAGAGAGAGAGAAAGAGAGAGAGAGTTATTGAAATTTATAGGTGATAGGTGGTAGGATGCGTGCAGTGTGGATGTTTATGCCTGTAAGGTGGAGCCAGGCTACTGGGGCAGACTCTGGCTTAGCCTCTCCATCTGTCATGTTTTTTTTCTGCTTTGAACCCAACCTCACCCCATCCGTAGGTGGAGAAATAGGATGATGATGATGACGACGACGACGACGACGATGATGATGATGATGATGATGATGATGATGATGATGAGCTAAAAGTAGGGACCACGTCATACATTAGTTACTATGCGGCCTAAAGTTTAATGCGAGGAGCTCATGGCCACAATAATTAAAAGAACAGCATGTGTGGGAGACGCAGAATGTCAGAATAAATTATCTCTGGGTGTCAAGGGCAGAGCGACAGTGGCAGGAGTGAAGGATGGGGAAAGAAGGGACTGAAGGGAAAGGGATGGGAAAGAAGGGAGAATGAAGGATGGAAAAAGTGAGGAGAGAGAAAAGTAAGAGGAAGGGGAAGAAGGGAGTGGATAGGGAGAAAAGGAGAGAGGGAAGAACAGGGAAAGGGAGAGTAGAAACGGGAGAGGGAAAGAAGAACAGGAAAATTGAGAGGGAGAGGAGTCAAGGGAGAGAGTGGGAGGAAAGGGGGAGTAGTGTGAAATCTACCTCTTCAACACGATTACGTAATGTGTGTTTAATCTTGGTGCTAAAGGACAATTACATTCAGCGTAGGAGACCCCACGTGCTATGACGGGGGTAATAAAAAAGCTACATCTTACTTTTCTCATTAACAAAGTCGCTCCTCAGCCTAAGGAAATCGTCTGAAGTTAGAAAAAATAAATAAAAGAATACGTCATCGGACTGAATTATTTCTGTGTTCTGGTAGCTGTCAAGGCGTCGAGAGCCAGCGTGGAGGGAGTAAGCAGGGTGACGCATGGGAGAATCTACGTCCACAATGCTCTGTCCACATGGATTTGACCTAAAATTACTATTCTTCCGTATAACAGTAGAATGCTGAGCTGTAGCAAGATATTAACACCAGAGTATGGCGTTAGTCATGGAGATGTGCTATAAGGAGGCTGCAAAGCTGTAATGTTGCCTTTTTCGGACAATGGGCTGTAACATCAGTTTAACACTAGAATATGGTGCTATCACAAAGAAACGTTATGAAAGGACAAAGAGCCGTGACGCTGCCATTCAGCCACTAAGCTACTGGAAATAAGCTACAAAAGGATCTAAATCTCAGCCAACATAGAATGGACGAACCATATAGGCCATTAATACTTGTTTGGGAATACGTTGAGTAGGGTCCTGGAGACGTGGGTGTGGGCCGTGTGAGTGGATACTATTGCCCTGTGGTGTGGAAATCTGACAGAGAAAACATTTGGTTGTACTTGACAGGGAAGACAAGCAGGCCAGGAAAATAGCAGCAGCAGCAGTGGGCCCTTTGTTTTCCTGGAACTTTTGTGTGAAATGACTGGCATCTGTAATATGGGGTGGTTGTTGGTGAAGTGACCACAACTGTGGACTTGATCAACAAAGAGTTGTAGTCTGGCCAGTTTACAAGGTTCTGTTTCACCTCTTCCTAACTGCTAAATTTCTGAATATGACACCTTTTTCTTTTTTAATTATAAATAGCTTTTAAATATCGACTTACCGTATTTTGTATAAATATGCTAATCATGAGTAATACGTGCCACATGTAGAAATGAACTGATAGATAAATGCTACTGAGTCTCCTAACTTACATACGAGAACATGCGCCGTACTCGGACTGCTGGAGTCCTACTGCAACATTTCCAAAGCAACCACTTACCGAATAGCTCCTCAATCGGGGCAATGGCATGGTTAGGTGGGATGGCACTCACTGAGGTAATTGTGTTTATGAGCACGTACGATACACGGTTCTCCCAGATGATGCACTGGGGACTAGATTTTCTGCTACAATTTGACGGGATCATTGTAGCTCATTGGGGACAGGGTTGCTTTGAAAACCTTTTGACTTATATAGTTTAAGAAAACTTATAGGAAGTGTTTACTGTGAAGATGGGGTTATTTTTCTGCAGTTCCTTTAGTCGGGTGATGCTGAAACTCTCCATTCGTTGCGTTTTGTGAACTCAGGTGTCTGCGGAACTCTGCCCTCAATTTAGTGAGAGCTGGAGGTGGCAGTTTTAGAAAGTTCTTAGTAGTCTAGGAAGTTGCTTCAGTTGCTTATGCTTGAAGCGTATAGGACCCATGTGGACAGGGAAGGGATGGTTGTGGTGTGCCTATGAGAAGATATGATGGCTTAACAAGGACCATTCCCATCCTAGGGTTAACAAAGGCTTTGTTTCCTTTCATGTAAACTCTCTCTCTCTCTCTCTCTCTCTCTCTCTCTCTCTCTCTCTCTCTCTCTCTCTCTCTCTCTCTCTCTCTCTCTCTCTCTCTCTCTCTCTCTCTCTCTCTCTCTCTCTCTCTCTCTCTCTCTCTCTCTCTCTCTCTCTCTCTCTCTTATAGAACTGGATTTTCCTGGCCCAAGGACTACTCCCTGCCTGCTATTGCCAAGCACAGTATTTTGCATATTATACCTTAATATTGTCTTATATGATGCTTACGTTTTCGGTCTGAATAACACACAAGAGACTGTCCGTGTGTCACATGTAGGAATGGGTCGGTAAGGAGGAGTTGGTAGGCAGCCTCCAAAGTCAATATTACGGACACCGATACCGTGAGGCTCCCTAGCTCCTTTCAGCTCAGTTGGAGAGTCGATTTGACTAATAACCAAAGAGACTCATAGATTCATCATAACTAATGCCTGCAATTTCCTCTATCACGATTTAGTATTCAGTCTGAAAATGTGACCCAGCCCCATCGGCCATAAACAGAGAGACGGTCTGTATACTCTTTGCCTATGACCTCCAGTTTTTTTTTTTTTTTGAAGCAATGTTCTCAGGAATCTTGAAGTGAACGGATCACGAATTTGGTTCTTTTTTTTTCTAGGAGGGAACACTTAAGGGCCTCTAGCTTTTAGTTCCTTCTTCTAGCATAAAAAGAGACTCATTCCTACCACATAACCAAGGCTCATCGCTTCTCATGCAATACCAGCCTAGTATTGAAATCATGAGACTGGTATAGTTCCATGACGTGAAAACAAAGTACAGTGTGGTGGTTGTCGTAGGGCCCTGGGCGGCAGTTCATCCTTGGACACAACAGGGCAGAGACGAAGGGTGAGCAGGGCAGCTTGAGGACAAGACAGGTGTGGCGGGGGTGGCGTGAGGTAAAAGGGGGAGTGCTACAGCTGTGGTGGGTGGAGTGAGGTTGACAGGTTGACTGGTAGAGTAGGACAGGTGTGATGGAGGTAGAGTGAGGTGGACAGGCTGTGGGGTGGTGGTAGGTGTGGGTATGGTAGGCTGGTAAGTGTGACACTGGTGGTGAGGATGGGGTAAGGTAGCCAGGCAGGTACGGTACACAGGGAGGCTGAGACAGGCACGGCAAGTTTAAGGCGGCAACAACCAGTCTCACATTAGCCTTGTCTTTACGATGGCGCACTGGTATTTTATATTCATGCCACCTCCAGATGACTGCATTCACCTTAGCAACGTGCTCTCGTCGTGGAAGGGCTAAGGCTGTATCTAATCTTCCGGATCCATTAGTCTATCCTAAGCTTAACAAAACTGTCAAGAGAGCAATAAATCGTCCTAGGGCTAGAGTGGTTAACATTTGCCAGATGTAGCGGTCATATTAGGATACGGCAACAGTTTAACTGTGATAATCTTACTGTTTTATTCCCATTTGTTAAAGACGATGATATGCATCAGAGAGAAACCCTACAACTTTCAATGGCTGAAAACCATCTATATAGCTTCACTGCTGGAAAAATATAGTTCAGTTCTTTGTCCGGTCAGACTCTGAGACGAATTTTGTCTTTCCCTTGTCCCTGATAAGTCAGCAGTACCACTGGGAATTGGAATATAGTTTCGATTAGTATGTGTCGTGTTCTAAAGGGAGACTACACCTTAGCGAAAAGTAATTACTGTGTCTGCCTTAATGACCCTACCTGCAGTCGATAGGCATTATCCTAAAGCCTTCTTCAGCGTTGTGGTGCAACGTTGGTTATTTTATTCTACTTAATCCATGGCGGTTTCATACAACAGTCACACTTCGCAGTCTGAGTTAGCCCCTGCCAACCACTGACATTTTTTTTTTTTCTTGCTACTTCCAGGAGATTTTATTTTTAAGCTCCGGCGAGACGTCTGGTAATGAGTGCTATATTGAAACATACAGTCGGAAAAGCTCTTATCCAGTGTGTGCCAGAGCTCATTCCTAACTGAATAAAAAATAAACCTCCTTATGGTGACTGCTGAAACATTGCGGTAAATTAATTAACCACTTGACTACGATGATGTTTTTTTATCATTAGTGCTACCACCAGTCCATTCTATCTAGCCTCGGAGAGACTTGGGATGCAGAGGTTTGACGCAGCCTTAACTAATTCTTTTACAACGGGACGATTGTTCTAACTTAAGTATAATAATCCAAAGACAGCAAGAATATATTAACATTTGCCGTCGTCGTAGCAGAGGGGTTAAAGAGGGGGGGAATAGAGATATTATACGTGTGAGCAATGGCAGGCAGAGGGAAGAAAAGTTAAGGCAAAGGAAGACAGAAGACTAGATGAGGCTGGGTGAAATATAGGTTGACACTGAGGGAGGGCAGGCAGACTGAGGTAGAAGGAGGCAGGGTGAAGAAGCATGAGGAAAGGTCAGGTAGGGTGAGGTAGTATGGGTTAGATGAAACAGATGAAGGAAGAGTGAGGTAGGATGAGGAAGAATGAGGCAGAGTGAAGATGTGTGACTCAGAATAAATAAGAATGAGGTAGGGTATGAAAGAGTGGGGCGCTGTAGTTGAGGAAGGGTTGAGAAAAGTGAGGCAGTATGGGAAAGAGTGAAGCAGGGCGAGACATAGTAATGGAAGGTGGAGCAAGGCCAGAGTTAAGTAAGGCGAGGCAGGGTGAGGCAAGACGAGAATGAGGCTGGGCGAGGCAGAGTGATTCAGAGGGTATAAGAAGCAAAGTGCGACTGTAAGGTAAAGCAAGACAAGGAAAGACAATGGGACAGTGAGGCAGGTGAGTCAAAGAGGACAGAGTAAAACAAAGCAAAGTAGAGTGAGGCAGGATAAGGGAGATAAGGCAGGACGAGAGGAGAGGGAAAGCAGGAATAAGGCAGGGCGAGGCAGCGTGAGGCAGACTAAGAAAAGATAAAGCAGGACGAGGTAGGTGTGGCAGTGAGTGTGCGGATGATAGGGAGAGTGAGGCTGACAGGCAGGGTGAAGCAGGGAGTGTGAGGCAAGCAGGCAAGGTGAGGCAGTGATGTGAGGAAGGTAGTGAGTATAAGGCAAGCAGACAGGTAAGGCAGTGAGTGTGAGGCAGGAAGACAGGGTAAGGCAGTGAGTGTAAGTTAGGCAGGCAGGTGGGATGAAGCAGGGGGTGTGAGGCAGATAGCCAAGACGAAGTAGCAGGCTGGAAGGAGAAACGGAGGAGTGAGTCAGGCAGGCAGGGTGAGGCAGGAAGTGTGAGGAGGGCAGGCAGACAGGGTGAGGCAAAGAGGGTGAGGCAAGCACGCTGGGTGAAACAGGGAGCGAAAATTTGGCAATCAGGGTGAGGAAGGAAGGATGAGAAGGAGAGGCAGGACGAAGTAGCATGCAGGCAGGGTAAGAAAGGGATGGTAAGGCAGGATGAGGCAGGGAGGCCAATGCAGAATGAAGTACGATGAAACAAGACGAGAATCAGGCAAGGGCAGAGTGAGGCAGACAGGTAAGGTGAGGCAGGCAAGGTGAAGGAGGTAGAGTGAGGGTGACAGGTAAGGTAGAGATGGAAGGCAGGCAGGAAGGATGAGGCAGGCAGGCGGGAGGGGTGAGGCAGTGAGGTAGGGTGAGGCAGTAAACACGTCTGCCTGCACCACCACGTTATCATATTATAATTCTCTCCGCCCACAAACTTGCTCCCAGATGCTTCCTTCCCGCGCCCCCTCGCCCCTCCACCCCTTTATGCTTGCGTGTGTGTGTGCGTGTATGGTGCGTGTCCGTGAGGGAGAAAGAGAGAGAGAGAGAGAGAGAGTGTGTGTGTGTGTGTGTGTGTGTGTGTGTGTGTGTGTGTGTGTGTGTGTGTGTGTGTGTGTGTGTGCGTATGGGCGTGCATATGTACGCATGGATACATTCATGGATATTATGAATGCTTGTATATAAACGTATTTTTTATGTATTTAGTATCTCAGCAGGAAATTATGCATGACTGTTTCTGTAGTAATTATGACTGCGTAATTGCAAATGAATGTGTGTGTGTGTGTGTGTGTGTGTGTGTGTGTGAGAGAGAGAGAGAGAGAGAGAGAGAGAGAGAGAGGGAGAGGGAGAGGGAGAGAGAAACGAGAAATTCAGTTTTGGGAAAAAGGGAAGGAAAGTGATGCAGAGATAGGCAAGGTGAGGCAGAGGGAGGAAAGTTGAGGCAGGAGGAAGCAGAATGAAGGTAGACAATGCGGTAGAGGTAAGAGGGGAAGGCAGAAGAAGACTCGGTGTGACAGTAGATAGAATGAAAGGTAGACAGTGAGGTAGAAGTAGTAGTGAGTCGGGATGAGGGTAGATGAGGCAGGAGTGGGTATAATGGCAGGTACACAATGAAACAGAAAGAGGAGAATGAGGCAGAAGGAGGCTCAGTGAGGCAGGAGTAGGTAGAATAGAAGGTAGATGAGATGGAGGCAGGCAGGAGATGGGTGAGGCAGAGTTAGCGTGGATTAAAGGCACTGTAGGAAGCGGTGTATGGCAGGGCTGGACAGTACTATGGACGGCGACGGCAGAAGAACAAGAGGTCAGGCAAGGTACAGATGAATGCTAAGTTAGCAATTTACTGCATATATCGTTTACATATATATATATATATATATATATATATATATATATATATATATAGAGAGAGAGAGAGAGAGAGAGAGAGAGAGAGAGAGAGAGAGAGAGAGTAAAAGAGAGAGAGAGAAGTTATGATCATATTATTTAATCTCAGTGTTGACCAAGGTACATCAACAAAAAACAGTTAAAATAAGTGATAACTTTCCCTAAGGAAAACAGGTGCTGTGTTCAGGGTTTGGAATATCGCTGAAGAAGCTAATTTATAAAAGGTGTGTATTATAAGGCCCTTCAGTACGAGGTATCCTTTTCACGCGGGATGGAGTGGCCAGGGTCTTGGCAGGAACACGACATAGCTTTATCTTAGGAAATGCGTGTGTGTGGAGAACTTTTCAAGACATTTTTGCCCCAGAGGTGGGTCAGGGCTGAGTAGACGCGTCCGGTGGTGGCAAGAATTACGTAGGAAAGACGACTTCGATTTGAAAATATGATGATGGCTGGGTACTGCACTGATACATGTAGAGACTTAACTGCGTGTGTGTGTGTGTGTGTGTGTGTGTGTGTGTCCCTCTCTCTCTCTCTCTCTCTCTCTCTCCCTCTGTGTGTGTGTGTGTGTGTGTGTGTGTGTGTGTGTGTGTGTGTGTGTGTGTGTGTGTGTGTGTGTGTGTGTGTGTGTTAAGGGAAACATTGCGTGATCAAAAATCAAATGACACGGCGAGAGAGAGAGAGAGAGAGAGAGAGAGAGAGAGAGAGAAATGATATAAAGGTAAGTCATTACGATGAGAAAGAGGGGGGGTACTAAGGAAATGATATAGCCAGTGGTAATATGACAGAGAGAGAGAGAGAGAGAGAGAGAATAATAATTTAGAAGTTCCATATGGGTAACAGTGAGAGACAGTGAGAGAAACAGACGGGTAGACAGAAAGACAGCTCATATAATGGAGCGTCACTCCCCCCCCCCTGCAAAAAAAAATGAAAAAGTCACCAAAAAAGTTATAAAATGTGTCCCTCTAGCCGGACCAGTAATGAAATAAATGTCGCTTTAAATGTCAAATGTCCCGTTGTGAAATAAAAAAAGGCCCCAGCTTGCAGTGACGTTGTGTGTGTGCGTGTGTGTGTGTGTGTGTGTGTGTGTGTGTGTGTGGGTGTGGGTGTGGGTGGGTGCGTGGGTGATAAAGAGAGTCAGAGAGCTTTCCTTTTTGCTACATACTAGTTGACTATCACACCAATCACCCTCTATCCTCATATCAGTCACCAACTTAACTCTCCCCTTCAGCCTATCTCTCATACGTTCTATTTTTCCACCCATCCTCTCATATCGCCTGTCTCCTCGTACCAGTTGTCTTCTGTATAACTCTTCCTTTAATTACCTATCTTACACCGACCCTCTTTCACTACCACCTATCCTTTATTCTGTCACTCAACCACCCGTCTATTCCATCTGATCACCTGTCCCTTCATGCCACCCATCCCTCCTGCCACCTATCTTGTCCCATCCATCACGCGAGCCCCAGTCCTATCTATCCTTCCACTCAAAATAAAGTCTTACCACCTGTCATTCTCCTCTACCTCCCCCCTATCCCATTATACTAGAAACCCACCTATTCCCTCACACCACTTATTCTTCTACCGATCCTCTTCCCTACCCACCTATTCCCTCACATCACCTACTCTTCCAACTAACATTTTCCCCACCCACATATCCTCTCACACCACATATTCTCCCACTTAACCCTCTCCCTACCGTTTTATCCCTCTCCGCCATCCCTTTATCCCCCGATAGTGTGTTCGCCCACACCACTCACCCACCCAACTATCCTTCCACCCTCAACTTCCCTTCACTACCATCTTCCAATTGTTTCTCTATGCCACATCCCCCATCCCCTCTAACCCATCTATTCTCCCACCTGTCACCTACCGTCCACCTGTTCCCTACCACCACCACCAGTCCCAGCTAACCCGTCCTATCCCTTCACAGAACCATCCCTGCCACTCACGTCCCGCCCACCCATCCATCGCCTGCCACCCACCTATCCCACCTAACCTGCCCTATCCCAGCCCGGCCGCATTATTGGAAACCGCTCAGAAGTCAATGGGGCGAAATATTATAGCCGGCATCTTCGTGTGCTGCTGAGTGAAGGGGTAATGGGTGGGGCCGGGATGGATGGGCAAGAAATGGAGCAGCGGGTGGGGGAGGAGAGGCTGGGTGGGGAGAAATGGCGTGATGGGTGGGAGAGGGGAGGGATGAGGAGAAATGGGGTAATGAGTGGGAGAAGGGGAGGGATAGGGAAGAAATGGAGGAGAAAGTTGGGGAGGGGAATGGATGGGGAGATATGGAGCAGAAAGTGGGGGATGGGAATGGATGGGAGAAATGGGGCGAATGGTTGGGGAGGTGAGGAATGGGAAGAAATGGGGTAATGGCCGATGGGTGAGGATGAGATGAGTAATGGACGACATAAGGTGTAGATGGGGAGAACACGCGGTAATTGATAGGGGTGGGTGGGGGAATGGGAAATAATGGGTAGAAGAATGGGAAATAATGGGCAGGGGAGTGAGAAATAATGGGCAAAATAAAGAGGAGTAATGAGTAGGAGAATGGGAAGTAATGTGTAGGAAACTTGGGAATAATGGGTAGTAGAGTCGGGAACAATGGGTTGGAGAATAGGTGTCAATGGGTGAGGATATGGGGAATAATGGGGGAGGAAATGGGGAACAGAGAGTCAGGGTGAATTTAGGGCGTCACAGGGAAACTGAAAATGATTATCATGGGTATCCTAATTAGTGGGAGGGAGGGATGGGGATGTAATTTGTTATCACTGGGTGGGGTGAGGAATGGATGGGAATGGGTAATGAATGGGGTAAATAATGGCTGTTAAGTAAGTCATAGGTGGGAGTGATAAATGGGTTAATAATGGGCTGGGAGGGAAATGGCTGATAGGCGTGTCATGGGGTGGGTATGTAATGGGTGGGACTGGGTAATGGCTGGTGAGTCATTCGTGGGTAAGTAGTGGTTGGGACTGTGTATGGAGTGAAGATATGAGTAATGGGTGGGGATGAGTTATAGGTGAGGTAAGTAATGGGTAGGAGTGATGGATGGGGTGATTATGGGATGGGGATGGGGTTAGTGCAGGATGAAGAGAAAAGCTGTAATGTATGGGGCTGAGTCTGGGAGTGAAAATCGGAAATGAAATAATGGGTATAGTGGAACATTTAGGGAAAGGGTGTGGAAAATGGGTGAGATATGAGTATACCAACATGGTATCCCAATTTAACCCATTTCCTACCCTTCTCTCTCTCTCTCTCTCTCTCTCTCTCTCTCTCTCTCTCTCTCTCTCTCTCTCTCTCTCTCTCTCTCTCTCTCTCTCTCTCTCTCTCTCTAATACTTCTTTATCCTTCTGTCTCATCCCTGTCTTCCTCCATGTCACTGCTGTCTTCCTCAATCATTTTCTCCCATGACGTCATTTATTATATTCAGTCAACCACCAGACATTTTCTTCACCCTCACAATATTCTTTAATAGTGAAGGAGGTAACTGAAGCCCATCATTGACTTATCCAGGCACAAACACATTATCAAAAATATCCTCTTACTGAATGGGCTAATATATGACACATTCCTTGTCATCTGTCGCTTTGTATCGCGTGTCATCTCTTTCCCTGTTTCTTCTCAAACTTTTCTTGTCTCGTCTTCCTCATTTTCTTTTTTCCTTATATATCCTTTCTCTCTTTCTGGTTATTTTGCCTACTATTCTCTTGTCTTCCTTCTCTTCTTGTCCGTACTTTCATCTTTTTCTTCTACATCTTCCATTTTTTTCCTCTCTTTTTATTGTTCTCCGTCTCCACTAATCTCTCCCTGTTCTTTTCTATTTCCTGCTGTCCTTTGATATCTGTCCATACCTACATCTGACCCCTCCCCGTCCAATTTTATCCTTGTCTATCCCTTTCTGTGCAACTTCCACTTTCAACCTTTTTCTCGCCCGCTTTCTCTCTTGTATTTAATTCCACATAAATTCAGACGACATATTCAGCTGAGAGTGAGTCATGGTAGCATGAGCTAGTTATGCTGTCACCAGACCCTCTCTTCACAGGGACAAATCTAGAATGCCATCCTAGCAACCGCCAGATGGTTTTATTCACTTGAAAGTGAGTCATGGCAGCTTGAGTGTTAGTGTGTGTTAGTCCCTCTTTTTTATCCTCTGCACATCCTATATCCCTCCGTATCACTTCTCTATTCATGTCTACCCCCTCCTTCTCTCCTCCCCCCTCCGTTGGTTCCCACCCCTGACACCCTGACCCCCCACTGTGCCCCACCATTACCATATCCCCACACTACCATGCCAGTCTTACCATAATGGCCGTCTCTCACACAACACAATAGTTTTATTTATGTAGGTACTTTTACTCTCTCTTGTCTTCTTTCCTCCTTTTATTCCTCGTCTTCCTCGTCTTCGTCGTTTCGTTTTGCCATTTTCTCTCCTTTCCTCCTATCTTACCTCCTCTTTTACGACTTCTTATACTTTATGTTCGTCCTCACCTCCCCCTTATTTTTAGTTCTCTTAGCCTTCTTTCTTTTCTTTTCTTTTTCTCTTCTTTTACAGACCACTTCTCTCCTCTGACCGTCTTTTCCTACTATTCCCTTTCCCTTTTTCTTTGGTCAATTATTCTTTTTATCTTTATAGTACTTTCCGTTCTTGCTCTTACTTTCGTTTTCATCTTCTCCGTGCTACCTCTCTGTCCCTCCTACTCCTCCTCCATCCTGTCCATCCCTCTCTGCTCCATCTCCACCCCCCTAATTCTGTGCTCCCCTCCTCCCTACCTCCCCTTTGTCCCCCACCATTACCATATCCCGATACTACCATGCCTCTCTTACCATAATGGCTCCCTCTCACACCACACCCTACTCTTATTTATCTTACTACTCTTTTTTTACTGTTTTCCTTTTCCTCCTTCACTTCTCTACATTTCCTTATTTCTCTTCTCTCCTTTCTTTTCATTTTTTTTCTCCTGTTCCTTTATTCTCCTTTTTGACTTTTACTCCTCTACGTCCTACCCTTTCTCTTCGGTTGCTCTTTCTCATGTTCCTCTGTTATTCTCATCCACTTCTTCACTTTTCTATTTAACATCCTTCTTCTCTTTACTCTCTTCCCTTTATCTTTTTTTCCCTTTTTACTTTTCTCCTCCTCCTCCGCATCGTCATCATCATCATCATCATCATCCTCATCCTCATCCTCCTACTACATCATCCTCATCATTGTTCTCTTCTTTTTTTCCTCCCTGCAGTCGTATCCAACAGCCTTTTTGTTCTGCCAAACGTCAGATGATTTTCAGCTGAATGAAATCCCTCGCAGCTAAGAGCTTAAACCTGCGAAATTGTCGACTTTCTGCTGGCTATATTGGCCAGTGTGGAATACAGCTGTTATGGGAGAGGGTATTTGACACAGCCAGCTCTTCCCGACACAGAAAGGGCAAAGTGGTGTCATTTCACTCTCTCTCTCTCTCTCTCTCTCTCTCTCTCTCTCTCTCTCTCTCTCTCTCTCTCTCTCTCTCTCTCTCTCTCTCTCTCTCTCTCTCTCTCTCTCTCTCTCTCTCTCTCTCTCTCTCTCTCTCTCTCTCTCTCTCTCTCTCAGTGTTTGCTCCTCTGTCTACAGTGATCATAGTTACACATAATATTGTTTTCAAATAAGATTGCATGCCACACATAAACGCTGCAACGCTACATCCATGTCTGCTTACACTGTCATCTTTATTGAATCCAGGCTGATCCGTAACACAAGCAGGTAACTAACATTATAAGTTTTTCATGCACACGACACAAATGATTTACTGCTGTACGGTCTGTCTTTCCTCAGTGTGTCTTTCCCTTTGCCATTCTACCTCTAGTCTTGGAAGTATATTACGTCTAGGCTCTTCGAATGGAACGAATTTTGAGTTTCACTAATATTTGACTTTCACTGCCAGAAGCTCCATTTATAGGTTTTCCTCTTTTTTTTTTTCCCTACTGACAACTAGAAATACATGCATTTAAATTCTACAACAATTTGACGATTTTCTTTGTCTCTAAAATTAGCTTTTGTAGGTTAGGGTAAAACACACACACACACACACACACACACACACACACACACACACACACACACACACACACACACACACACACACACACACACACACACACACACACACACACACACACACACACACACACACATACACACACACTTTCCACCCATCCTTAATATATAGGATCCGGGTACGGGCGTGCAAATGACTACGGGGTGGCTGCCCTATCTCTTTATATAGGCCTAACACACACACACATACACACACACACACACACACACACACACAGTCTCTCTCTCTCTCTCTCTCTCTCTCTCTCTCTCTCTCTCTCTCTCTCTCTCTCTCTCTCTCTCTCTCTCTCTCTCTCTCTCTCTCTCCTTCTCTGACCGCATTTGGAATTCATATGTATTGAAATTTTTGAAGAGGGATTGTGTAAATGGGGTATCGCAAATCCATTTCAATATATTATGACGTATGCAGAATATATACCTGTATTATAAATGTAAGTAGATTTAAATGTCAACCACATGATAATCTGCATCATTTATCTGTCTCTGATATTACGACGGCTGTATTTTGGTTTATTCCTTTTGTATACTGATTTATTATTATGTATTCATTTATTCTTTTCACATTCTGATTTATTTTTGTATATCATTTTGCGTGTTACCGTTTGTCTTTTACGTAGCTAAAAAAATATTACTTGTTTCGATCTTAGCACGGTCAGATGATTGAAGTCAGGATTGTTTTCTTGTTCTGCAAAGATTGTGTTTCACTGGCAGGACATAATTTCTGGTCTAGTCTTTTTTTTTTCCATTTTGTAAAGGGCACAACACACTAAGGTAGTAATGAAGGCTGTTGTTAGCATCATCAGATCAAAAGATGTCCCCCATGCCCAATCGAATCATCCTTTGTTAGCAAGAGCATGTTAACAGTGAGGTTGTTAGACTGAAGGGTATGTCTTTAGTCCAAGCACGTAATCTTCGCTACATGTTGGCTGCTCCACGACGATTGCATTCAGCTTAGGGAGAACTTTTTGAACTGGAGTCCTCTACGCTGTAATGCATTCCACTTCTCCGTTCTTCCTCCATTTCCCCTTCCTACTCCTGCTAACTCTCTCCCTCTCCATCTTCCCCAGCGTTCTCCTCTCTGCTTAGTTTCACTTTAGGACTATTCTTTCCCCTTTTTTTCGTATTTCATTATGTTTGTTTTTCAAGTGACTTCGTATTCTGTTATCTTATCCTCTTGCACTGTTGTCCTCCTTCTCGTGTTCATCGTCTTTTTCTTCTTCTTCCCCTTCTTGTCATCATCACTGTCATCATCATTATCATCAGTATATTAACAGGTTACCGTACATATGGATATATATTTATATTTTTATACTGATTAGGAGTATCAGCAAGATATACTACTACGAGAGAGAGAGAGAGAGAGAGAGAGAGAGAGAGAGAAAGAGAGAGGTGGAATGTTTTTGTTACTTGCCATAACCTGAGAGAGAGAGAGGAGTATAACAAGAAAACAAAGCAAAACCAGAGAGTAACGGGAACAAAGAGAAGCTGCAAGTGAAAGTGAGCCAGCCAGTAGAAAGTAAAGCCAAATAATGACAGCTTTAGTACAGAGAGAGGCAGACATCAAAGGACTTATGTTACAAAGAGACTCAAAACGAACTCTGTTATTCTGCACCAGAGTAGTGAAATGTGATTGAAGTTACAGCAGGAAAGGGAGGTTGCTACTCTCTCTCTCTCTCTCTCTCTCTCTCTCTCTCTCTCTCTCTCTCTCCAAATGTGATTTATGTTACAGCAGGGTAGAGACGTTGGCTCTCTCTCTCTCTCTCTCTCTCTCTCTCTCTCTCTCTCTCTCTCTCTCTCTCTCTCTCTCTCTCTCTCTCTCTCTCTCTCTCTCTCTCTCTCTCTCTCTCTCTCTCTCTCTCTCTCTCTCTCTCTCTCTCTCTCCAAATGTGATTTATGTTACAGCAGGGTAGAGACGTTGGCTCTCTCTCTCTCTCTCTCTCTCTCTCTCTCTCTCTCTCTCTCTCTCTCTCTCTCATTTTTCCTTCAGATACCTTCTCGTTAATCACCGTACATTAAACATCTCTCTTTCACTCTCTTTTCCCCCTCTCTCCGTCACTCTTTTTCCCGTCTCTTTCTCTCACCATCCGTTTCACCCTTTCATTCTCACCCTCTCCCCTTCTCTCCCTTCCTCCTCCATTCTTCAAGCCTTATTAAGCAATCTTCAAGCTTCCTTAGACAATTCTGAAGGCCTCATTAGACCGACTGTTTGAGGAGATCTTTACTCATTCGAAACAACTGTCGGAGGGGAACGTGTGTCTTTTATTAACGAGGGGTATTGCCTTCACTCATGTGCCTATTTTGGGATCATGAGGAATATTAGGTGGTGTAATATTGGCTTTTTGTAACGAGGAATAGTAGTGTGTGTGTATGTGTGTGTGTGTGTGTGTGTGTGTGTGTGTGTGTGTGTGTGTGTGTGTGTGTGTGTGTGTGTGTGTGTGTGTGTGTAGGGAGGGGGGGGGTCAGCGTTAGTGAAGTGCTTTGCTAATCATAACATCGCCAGATCAATCACCGGCTGAAACAAAGAACAGTATGAAGATTTAAGTGTCGCTAAAACAACGTGAATCCATCTTCCACAAATTCTCCAGTGTCTTTAAAACATCCCGTTAATATCGTCACACCAATTCCCAGTGATACAACTTTAACTGTATGGTATGAATATCCAAGTGGTGATATGTGAGGGTGTGTGACGCCATCTGTTTCTGGTGCATGGGGGAACGGTTGAGTCGACAGTATGGGTTCCGTCTGGGTCGCTTCACTGGCAGTCTTGTCACATTCCTTTCAGAGTCTTGGTCATCCTCCTTTACGAACTTCGGTGGAACGTTTGTACCATATACATGACGTCTGAAAGGTGTTCGGGCGAGTCTAGCACGAATCTTCATTTCAAACTGTCGCTTACGGTGTTTGTCCTGTCTGTGTATTTCTTCCGTGTTCACACTGTCAGACTTGTATGGCTCATTCTCGGCTGAATAAAAATGCTTGGCTTTAGCAGGAATAAATTACTAAAGAGGGGACTACCATGAGAGTCAGGGTAAAGTATGTTGCATGAGGGCGTTATTTATTTATTTATTTATTTTTTTCAATTCTAGACGATTTCATTCAGCTTATGGAAAATTTCTCAAATCGGAGGAGTTAGATATAGCGTTCATTAGTCCTTGGGTACGAATGATGATTGGTAAACTGAATAAAATTTCCTGGAAGTGCCAAGAATAAATTGCAAACAAACACCATAATACCGTAATGATTAACCCGTACAGTATCAGGTCTCATATACTTGTTAGCTCTGAACGGTTTAATTCAGTATAGTAGAACCTCTTGTAGTACAGGAGTAAATGAATGCTATAATTTAACTCCCCCAGTATGCAGAGTCTCCCCAAAGCTGAACAAAATCGTCTGGAGGAAGAACAGTATGAGAAGTATGAAGTCGGGTTAACTTTTTTCAGGCTTCAGTGACTTACTCTCCGCAAAATCATATTGTCTGTCGTTACCTGGGATATCAGTTTTACGACTATCAGAGCTGTCTCCACGATGAGTGCTATGACGATACTCCCAGCCTGGTGTGATTTCATCTCGGCCAGATAAACTCATCTGTCATTAAGAGCAATAAAACAGTAGATTCGTCCGTCATAACAAGAAGTTATAAAGGCTTTGACCCCAGCAGTTGGACATGTTTGTCGACAACTAAATAAATTCATTTACACACAGGAAAAATAAAATACATAATACGTAATTCTGTTGAACAGGCAGTACACACACACACACATTCATATTCATATATATATATATATATATATATATATATATATATATATATATATATATATATATATATATATATATATATATATATATATATATATATATATATATATACACGGGTGGAGCCTCTTTGGTACAGTGATAGAGTGTGTGTTTCGTACACGGATGAGCCAGGGTTCGCGCCCCGCCAGGGTAATAAACTTTAGGAGTGTTCACCCGGCTACGTACTGCATTGGCGGACACAATTGGTGCTGTGGTTGAACCAGTGTCACTTACTATAAAGTATGATTGCACCCAGTCGGCTTGCGCGGGCCGATTACACTTGATTCACAGACTACACAAACATCCAAAGCCACTACAACACTACAGTTACCTTTACAAGCACTTCTCACCCTACATACAATCTCTACCAGACAGCCTAAGCCACTTGGTGGAGATACATTGGCTGTACCGTCCCGACTTCGGTCGGGAAAGGCCGGTCCTGCAGTGGATACTCAAACGGCTGATGATGATGATGATGATGATGATATATACCGGTATATGTATGTAGATATAAACAGCATCGTCTTTCCAACTCCCTCTTCCACCTCCCTCCTCACTAAACTTTCTTATCAAATCTCCTCCCTCCTCTCTATCTCTCACCCTCCCTCCCCTCTATCTCTCATCTTTCCTACCCCCTCCACATCTCCCTCTGCCGCCCTTCCTCTTTCACTCTCCTCTTCCTTCCCCTCCATCTCTTCCCTTCCCTTCCCTCCATCGCTTTTCTTCTCTCCCCTCCTCCTTTGGTTTTCCCCTGCCACTCCTCCCTATTTCCTCACTCCACTCTTTCCCTTCCCCTCTGTTTATCCTCATCACTCCCCTCCATCTTTCCCCTCCCTCCCACTCCTGTCCGTTTCTTTCCTTCTGTCCCTTTCACCACACATTTCCCCTCTTCCCTTCCTGCTCCCCTCACACCACTTCACCTCCCTCTCACTTATCCTTCCTCCTTCCTTTTGCCTTTCCTTTCGCCTCTCTTCACTCTTCCCCTTCATTTCTCCTTCCTCTTTTGCCCTTTATCTTCCTCTTTTCTCGTCTGCTTTTTCCCTCCCCTTCCCTTTCCCTTTCTTTTCCCTTCCTCTTCCCTTTCCCATCCCTTCCTCTTCTCACCTCTGTTCCTTTTATCTTCCCTTCTCTTCCCCCTCGTATCAGTTTCCTCTATTCCCCCCTCCTCTTGTTTCCCTTTCCCCCTACCCTTCCCTCCTCCCTCTCATCTTCCCTCTTCACTTCCCTTCTCTTTCCTCTTCCTTCCCCCCTTCCTCCTGCCCTTCCCCCTGCCCTTCCCATAACCCGCTTTTACGTAAGTGGGTTTAATTGCCTTATGTGGCCTCCCCCATTTTCTCTTCCCCCTTTACTCTCAGGTCACTTTTAACCTCTCCTCTCCTTCCTGTTTCCCTTCCTCTTCCTCATCCCTTTCCTCTTCTTCTTCCATTTGGCTTTCTCCTGTCTTTTCCCTTCCATTTCTTCTCGCTTTCCTATCACAGCCTTTTCAGTTCTTCCTCATTTCTCCTCATCTTGAATTTCCGCATTCTCTTCCCTCCCAGTTCCTTCCCCCTTTTCATCTCTTGACCCTCCCTCCCCTACTTTCTTCTCCCCTTCAGTCTTAGATCACAGTCAACCCCTCTTTCTCCCGTTTCCCTTCCTCGTCCCATTCTTATTCTCCTTCTTCCTTCCCTTCCATTTTTCATTGCCATTCCTCTTCTCTCCCTCTATTTCTACCCATTTACATCTTCTTCTTTTTCTTCTATCTATCTATCAATCTGCCTATCTATATTTTCTATTTTAGTCTCTTCTTTCTGTCTCCTTTTCCTTGCTCCTCTCTCCTCCTCTTCCTACGAGCATTCCTCTCTCTTTCGTCTCCCTTTCTCTCTCCTTCCCCTTTATCCCAACCTCGTCCTCCTCCTCCTCCTCCTCCTCCTCCTCCTCCTCCTCCTCCTCCTCCTCCTCCTCCTCCTCCTCCTCTTCTTCCTCCTCCTCCTTCTCCTCAAGCAGTCTTTCTTCCTCCCCTTCCTTCCCTTCTCTCCCCCTCTCCTCTCACCTTTCCCTTCCCCTCCTTTCCCCCTTCATCTCCCCCTCACCTAAAAGCTCTAATTGCCTTACCCTTCCGAAGAAAAATGAAAAATGTTGGCTGGGACTTTCATCAGTGTGTCCTGCATTCATTTCCCTTCATTCATTTCCTTCTTTCACTTCCTTGATTCCTCACTGTTTCCTTATTCCCATCCTTATTACTCCCTCTCTTTGTACTCCTTGTCTTCCTTTTTTAATTTCCTTTTTTTCTTGTTTCTTCTTTGCCTTACTTATTTCCTTGATTGTATTCCCTCTATTCCTTCATTTCCCCCCTTCACGAATTTGTTCCTGTTTTCTTCTTCACTTCTTTCCTTTACTCTCCTTCCTTTTATGTCCTGTAATTCTGCCTTAATTTTCCTGCTTCCCGTTTCTTTCTCACTTCCTTTCCTTTCTTTCCTGTCATCACTCCTTCCTTCAATTCCTTCTTTCCCTTTTTCCTAGCCCACGTCCTTTGTTTGTACTTCCTCTCTTCCTTCATTTCCTTCTTTCACTTACTGCCAGCACATTTTCTTCAGTAGTTCCTTCTTTCATATATACTTTCCATGTCCCTCCTTCCTTCAGTTCCTTGCTTCCTAATTTTAACAGCGCTTCCTTCCATTTACTGCCTTCGTCTCTCAATTCCTTCATTCATTTCCCTGTTTCCTCATTTTTTCT